>NC_048570.1:77667937-77742937 GCF_013265735.2 Oncorhynchus mykiss | reverse complement strand
CAACACCAAACAATCAAACATCAAGTTATAAATTCATTCTACATAAATGTGTGTGTTTCTGCGTGTGTGTGTGTGTGCGTTTCACTGCTTGTGGGTGTGCATGCATGTGTGTGTATTTCTGTGTGTGTATCAAAAGCTTGAGCTGAGATGAACTGCAGATGAACTGAGCGGAACCAGGCTCATAAACACAGGCTGGGTGGTGTTACGGAACAGGCAGAATAAATGACTGTTTGCTAAAGACATTAGATCAAACCTCAGCTCTCTCACTCTGCTCTGCTCAGGGTGATCTACAGTGCAGCGACGCACCCGGGTGGCCCATGCGCTCCACAATGTGTGTGTGTGCTCGCGTCTGTTTGTGTATATATACATGCGTTTCTTTGTAAGTGTCTGCATGTGTTTGTGCGTGTGTGTGTTGTGTGTGTGCATGCAGTGTCTTTATGTGTGATGGCATATCCACTATCCAGTCTCTGGCCTCCAGCAGCAGAACAGTCTCAACCTGGCTGTAATCACACTGCTGTCATCCCTCCTGCCCTGTGCCAAACCTGTCACTGAACCTCCATATTGTACGTGGAGGGAGCGGTCTCTAGAGGTCACTGGAGTTCCATGGGTGACAGACACAGCTGGGGCCGCCACAGCCAGCACACCGTACACACACACACACACACACACTCTAACACGGCCACTTAGACAATAGAGAGGGATGAGGGGAGAGGGGAAAAGAGGAGAGAGAAAAAAGAGAGCCAATGTGTTTCCACAAAACACTGTCAAGTGGTGGCCACTGGCCAGCCACGCAGATCACACTCCCCCACCCTCTGACCTTGTCACCAGATTCAGGGGAGAAGCTGCTCCTGAGATCAGTGGAATCTAAATTAACTAGTGCTGCTTGGGTTGAACGGTGGAGGTTTTTACACACCTAGAATACACCTGGCTCCAGCTCAGGTCTCAATGAGATAAGGGTGAGGTTGGAAGGGAATTTGTAACCAGTCTCACTGCTTCAGGATCAGTGGTGTGGGTTCATGAAGCTCATGTTAAGAGGCACATTGGAAGAGGAAGTCAGCTGGCTTGTATTGTAACACTGTCTTTTCCTCTTCGGCAGGCAGCTGAATTTCTCACTCTTACCATTGGCCGGTATCTATATTCAAATTTCACAGCACTTTCATGGACTTTTTTTAGGTACAATATTTCTTTAAAATTATACACCCATTGACAGTTTACAAGAGGTAAATGAAAGATCTTTAAAATACAAAAGTAGTCTCATCCATCCATCCATCCATCCCTCAATTTTGTCGTGTTTTTTCAAAACTCTATTTTAATCTGGTACAGTAGTTTAAAAAAGGAGAACATGAATCCAGCAGATCCTGCAGCCAACCAGGGCTTCTCCAGTTTCCCACTAATTCTATTACGATGGAGTTATTTTTAAAAGTCCATTTTCTAAACATTTACTGTCAGGAGAACACTGGGAGCTGCTGTTCCTCATGCTTTGTTTGTGTTGTGGTTGTGGTTGCGTTGGGGTTGAACCCAGAACCCGTCTGCCTCCAGTAAGCCAGTGGAGGATACACGGACCGCCATGCCAGGATTAAAATTAGTAACAAATTTAATATGTTCTGCGCTGGCATCGGAGGGGCCTCGGCACTGTGCAAAAATGTGCCGATAGATTGTCGTGGGGTCTCTTTGGAAGACCACAATGACTGAAGCAGAGTTTAGAAAGTCAATTGAAAGACAGGAAAAAAGAGCAGTGAAATGCAGAGCAGATGACATCCAAAGAGAAAGAGAGAGAAGGGGGGGGGGGGGGGGGGGGGCAGTGGGACTATAGCTAACCCAGGACCACCAACACAATACAAGCTGTCTGAGCCTCAGATCACACAATATGCTCCTTCCTCACTTGGAAGAGAAGAAGTGAACACGTCCCCATTTCATGCTCCAAGCTCGTTTTCCTCTCCCCCTTTCCCCCTTATCCCAACGGCAAGACCACAACCTCAGCTACCCCAAACTATTAGCATGACCTAAATGACAGAACCATGCTCCTGTTAATGACATAATAGCTGGGAAATATGATTTATGGCTTTAATTTTAAGGATCACTATCCACCATAACTCCTAATACAGGGGAAATGTGTGTTTTCAGTAACGCGGCCCTCCCATAACGCCTTATAGGCTGTTAAAGCATGGAAAAAAACATATTGGTGCAATGAATCTACATTTCAAACTTGACATCTTTAAACACACAGCGAGATTACCGAAGGACCAACTGTGGATGAGAGAAATGAAACAGAGGGATTAGATGTTACTCTAGCTTTGATATTAAGGCAATAAGTTTGGTTTAATACTGTTTAAGTAATTTATTTTAATAATAGTGCTTTATTTTCAGATCTCTTGTTTCCTTTTTGTTCTGTGTACCATTGCCCAAATCATCAATCATATCCTCTTCTGTTTATAAAATATATCTGATATATGCATGAGTTGTCTTTGGAGTTCATAGTGTGAGTGAGTGAGAATTGAATGAATGTATTTAATGTTTGTAGGGAATGATTCGATGATGCTTGACTTTGGATTTTATCAGTGGTAGATCTGTTACCAAAAACTTTTGAGGTGGTCAAACTCAAACATTTATCCTTCATCCTCAGCCCCTGTATGTTTTTATATGCATGCTAAAGTTTTATTTATTTGGAAATACATATTCTAGCATGTTCTGACTGACAGAGAATACATGTTAAGAAATCCCTGTCTCTAATTTCATCATAAGCAAATATGTTTGCCTTGATCAACTCTGCTATCCACATATTTCTTCAAAACGCTCCTCTGTGTGTTTGTGCTGTGTGTCTTATCCTTTGCTAGTACTTCTGAGGGAGAGAGCAGGTCATTTGTAGTGTAGTTCTCACACTGACCAGTAGAGGGAGATCATTGATTTATTTCTGCCTTTTTTTAACACAGAAAGGCAGCATCATTTGCCTTGTGCCTTCTGATAGCCTAGTCCTTTCTTGATTATGAATAATTCCAAATAAATGTGTCCCTTAATATTCTTAGACAACCACATGAAGGGGCACAGTGGGTCTTTGAAGGCTCATTGATAATGGAGGAGATAATGATGTGTTACTGTTCCTTCCAGGACCAGATTCCCCAGGAACAGGTCATGAGCGCTGATTAAAAGTGACTTTACGTCAGGCCGTAAATGTTTGTCAGCCACCTTTGAAAGGCAGGCGAGCCGTGGCTTTTTCTTCTCTGCTCACTTACCACATGAAGGTGCAAATGGAAACGCTTAGAGGTTGGGAGCCGCATCAGTCATAGCTGGAATAAGACGGCCAATAAAAAAGGAGGCATAATTATGCTGCTCCGTCATTGGACGCAGCCCCGGGGTCCTTTTGGGCCTGTTCAGCTCTGTGTGCTGAGAGAGAGAGAAAGAGAGAGACAGAGAGAGAGAGAGAAAATCCCACACGCGAATTATGGGACCTGATTTTTATGAGGAGCTGAGGCTGTGTTTAAGAGCGAACACTGACAATGTGTGGTCTGTCTGTATGTCACCTCCCTCCCTCCCTCCTCCTCCCCCTCTTCTCCCCCCTAGGCCCCAGCAGTGTGTGTGAGGAACTAGCTGTTTACCTTGGTCCTTTAGAATGTGCAGCGTGTCGCGACTACCTATCTTAGATGCCTCTCAGGGCTGGAGGAGTGGATGGTTCCAACACTGCGTCATGACTACAGGCGTGCTACCATGACAACGCCTGATTATTTTTCTTCCACCGTGGTTGTTGTTGTTGTTGTTGTTGTGAGATTGTTGAGTATTTCCTGCTCTGTGAGAACCCTGTTTTTTTGTGTGGTGCTGCAAGCAGTGATGTTTTTCAGTGCTGATGGCCTGATGATAATTTTAGAAGTCAAAGTCAAAGGCACCTACATATTTAACATAATAAGCTTGAAGATTACTACCACAGTTTCCTCCTTTCCAGCCAATACCAAACCTAATGTGCCAATAATTGTAGTATCTCTCAGCTATCTGATATGTGGAATAATCAAACGTACCAACAGTAGCATTGCCTG
Source organism: Oncorhynchus mykiss (assembly GCF_013265735.2). Taxonomy (NCBI): domain Eukaryota; kingdom Metazoa; phylum Chordata; class Actinopteri; order Salmoniformes; family Salmonidae; genus Oncorhynchus; species Oncorhynchus mykiss. The sequence continues at coordinate 77,738,912 of NC_048570.1, read as the reverse complement.
GGCCTCCCGGGTGGCACTGCATTGCAGTGCTAGCTGTGCCACCAGAGACTCTGGGTTCGCGCCCAGGCTCTGTCGCAGCCGGGAGGTCCGTGGGGCGACGCACAATTGGCCTAGCGTTGTCTGGGTTAGGGAGGGTTTGGCCGGTAGGGATGTCCTTGTCCCATCGCGCACCAGTGACTCCTGTGGCGGAGTGCGCACTGACCAGGTCGCCAGGTGCACGGTGTTTCCTCCAACACATTGGTGCGGCTGGCTTCCGGGTTGGATGCGCAACGTGTTAAGAAGTAGTGCGGCTTGGTTGGGTTGTGTTTCGGAGGATGCATGGCTTTCGACCTTCGTCTCTCCCGAGCCAGTACGGGAGTTGTAGCGATGAGACAAGATAGTAACTACTAACAATTTGATACCACGAAAAGGGGGTAAAATTGTTTTAAAAAATGTACGAAAAAAAACTAGAATACACATGAAATCCCCACCTGAGCAGAGTGTATTTCCACTCCATTAGTTTTGTTTGGGATGTAGGAAGGCGGGGGGAATAAGGAGGTTGACTGACGGTCACAGCAGGGCCGTGTTACAGTATGTCTTCAACACGCTCCTCTCCTCTGTCTCGGCTTGGGGCCTGCCTCTCTGTGTGAAGCCCTCCAGGATTAGACACTGGGGTGCAAGTCAAATGATTGTTCCTTCTAATAGAGACCTGACTGACGTTTAAATCAGCAGCACACTTTATATACGGTTTGCTATAATGTCCTCAGAGATGATGTTTCTAAAGGTACAATAACATCAGAAACATAAGCCCTACAGTATCTTAACGATTACAGAGCTCATCATTAGATTTACACAATAAATGATTCCTTGGAAAGTGATAGTCAAATTGAGAATAACATATTTTGCCTGTTTAAACTCATTTCTGCCTATATATTTCTACCTTGAATATAACATGCCACACAAATGTATGATTGTTCATAAGTCAGGTTAATAAAAGCAACATTATGTTGCTCTACCCCCGGCCTAATGCCCTCTTCAATACATTATCCTGTTAATACCTTGTTAGTGTACCCCTGTATAACCTTGGTTGTCTCATCTCCTCTGTACATTGTTTTGTGTCTGTTCCTGGCAGGCTTTACCATGGTGTACTAGATATGAGACAACGAGGGGGCTTTCTCCGGAGTCGTAGGAGCACAGAGACATAGTACTGGGATTGTGCTGAGAGCTGTGACATGATACACCCTGCGTGCTAGTCAAATGGAGACTCAACAGCAGGCCTTCAAGCCCAACAAATGACTGACATAAAGGAGAAGAAAACAGAAGTAGAGGGTGAGATTAAATAAGAGATGGGGGGATTATTGAAAGGCATTAAAATGACACAGAAGATTATTCTGACATCGGCAGGCAGCAGCCAGCCAGAGACAGTCTGCTCAAGGTCACCAACTGGCTGAGAATTGCCACTTCAGCAGACAAACAGAAAAGAACATCAACACAACAGGAAGGAGACAAACAGAAAAGAATATCAAGACAACAGGAAGGAGACGAAACAGAAAATAACAAGACAACAGGAAGGAGACAAACAGAAAAGAACAAGACAACAGGAAGGAGACAAACAGAAAATAACATCAAGACAACAGGAAGGAGACAAACAGAAAAGAACATCAAGACAACAGGAAAGAGGCATAACAGAAAAGAACAACAAGACAACAGGAAGGAGCCATAACAGAAAAGAACAACAAGACATCAGGAAGGATAAAGAGACTCTGTCTGTGTCCCACGTAGCAGCCTACTCCCTATATAGTGCACTCTATTGCCTATATAGGGCCCATAGGTCTGTGGTCAAAAGCAGTTCCCTACATAGGGAGTAGGGTGCCATTAGGGACTAAGACTGTGTTTGAAGCAGGTACAATGTGGCGATTCAGCCTCTCCAAATGAGAGATTATCTTGTAGTTGTTCTGTCCCTCCATGGGGTTCTCTTTTCCAATGTTCCCCCTTTGTGTTCTTCTCATATCTTGTGATTGGAACTTCTTGACTGTTTCTATTATCGTGTGTAGTCCATCACCAGTGCAGCCTTTCAACACATTACAACCAATGTGACATTTGAGAACCTTGCAGACGTGGCCATATAGAACCATCTAGAGTGTGAGGATGATCTAAGAGAGCGTTTAAAACAGACCCTTTAGGTGCTGTAGTTTAATACCACTATAAAACAATGTTTCTCTTGTGCATAAAGACCCCAATCCCCAGTTTACATCTAGGCCACTCTTTGTAGCCCAGCCGGGCCCTGTCATTGCGTCAGTATGCAACACAGGCATTCAGAGTTATGAAAGCACCGTTATTAGGCCTAGTTACAGGGTGACCCTCCACATAGTATCACTGTTCTCCCATTCACAATGACCCAGAAGCTGAACTGAGCTGAGAGATGAGCGATGAGAGGAGTGAACATATTGTACCCAGCCACAGAGGAGGCCTATATTCCTATAGAGTTACACTATGTGTCAGGTCAAAGGACTCTTCAAACCCCTGTTCCCAGTCTCAGAGGGGAGGCCAAGCAGAATGCCACCAGACCTGAGGACCCTGGGTAAGTTCCATATGACACTCTATTCCCTATGGGCCTTGGTTAAAAGTAGTGCACTATATAGGGAATAGAGTGTCATTTGGGACACAGAGCCTGTCCCTGGGAACCTACTGTATTGGCATAACCCTTTTGCCAAGTTCCATTTGGTTAAATTAGGATCAGAACAAGGACACTGAAGAAGGGGGCAGAGGGGTGTCCTAGTAGGCCAGTGTACCCAAAGGACAGCCCTGGGTCTGACGATGGTGGAGTGGATCAGTGGAGAGGATCAGAGGAGAGGATCAGAGGTCTCTGTTGCCTGAGTTTTAGACCGGCATGGAGCAGTGGGTAGTGAGTGGACGTGGGCCAGGAGAGGTGCAGGTCACCCAGGGGGCATAAGATGCAGCAGGGGTCGCGATGCAACGTCTATTCCTGAGCCGCACAATGCCAGCTTTTCATCTCTGGCTCCGGCCACTCCGCGAGCCCCATAATTATCTTTGACAAAACTCATTAGCAGAGACCTTGTAGCGACATCGGCGATCAGGAATTTCATGGAGGGAGGACATGCACCGAAACAATGTCCCACACACATTTCATGGCGCCCTTTGACAAAATGTAATGAAGTGTGTATATTGTCCCCCTCATCAACATTTGAACCCTGAGCCATCAGCACAAAGACTTTGTTTATGAGCCCTCCGAGCCCAGCGTGGGACACATCAAATGGCACCTCCACTTTGGCTCTTTTGTCAGGCCCAGGGACAAATTGTTGTTCTGGATGTTATTGTTATTATGGGTCTTATTAGTATGAATTGGCCGTTGCTGTCATGTCAGTTTGATTCATCTTCCATAGGGTGATTCCAAGCCAGGAAGACCCGAAAATATTTTTGGTGTCTCAGATTGTTCTGGCAATTCTCAAAGGAACTTATTTGGGAGGAAGGATGTTTGATACGCCTTATAGATTTTAGAAAATCATAATGAAAGTGACCATTTTAGGAACCCTTTTCATTTAGTCAACATTCATTTAGTCAACATTAAAATGATTAATATAAATACCTCAAATGTACCCTTTTTGATTTAGCTTATATTTAGACATATTGTTTGGAACAATATATACTTTCCATAGTGGGCTCTCTGCTACTTTTGAAGATGTGACCCAATTTATACATAGAAATTGACATTGTAGGTAATTAACCAATCACATTCCTAACACTTGTTATTGATGGTGACACCATTCACCAGATTTCAGCAGCCGCTACTCTAAAGCCTTTGGATGCCGTCTACCACAGCACCATTTGTTTTATCACAGGGGACAGTTTTAATACTCGCCACTGCATCCTGTATCAAAAGGTTGGCTGGTCCTCATTAAAGTCCTGTAGATCAATTCATTACTCCCTGTTTGTTTACAAAGCTCTGCTACACAAGCTTCTAATTTACCCAACTTCATTGCTAACGTATAAAAGAATGAGCTACCAAACCCGCTCGCAGTATTGGTTAACTCTTGAGGTCCCTCTGGTAAATCCTCCTTTAGTTTTAGTGCCCCCGATTGTTGGAATAACCTGCAAAGTTCTTTGCATCTTGATACCCTGGTGCCGCTAGGGCAGTGTTGAATGAATTCATTGAGGGTTGCAGTTGTTTCGATTGATTGTAGTGTTTTCTTAGTTGAAATTGTGGTGTTGAAGTTATGCCTATTTGCATTATTCTTGTTTTAATTGTAATGTATATTGTTCTTCCTGTTGTGAGAAAAAGTTTTTACTCAGGGCACCATTGGGGATGAGACCATGGTCTCAATTGGGCTACTAAAATAAATTAAAGTTAATAAAAATAAATACTAAATTCAGCAAATCACCATTCCTTTGAATCCATTTTCCCATTCACTGTGTTGGTGGTGCTCATAAAATGTATCGCAACTTCAGTAGTAGCAGAGCACCCACTGTGTACATTTGATGTACTTGTAGAGTATATTGTTTAAAACGATATGTCTAGAAATGTATCAAAAAGGGTACTTTTGAGATAGTTATATTAATACTTTTAATGTTGACTAAATGAATGTGAACATTTGTATTTCAGAATCTAGACATACTCCATATTTGAGATAACACTATAAGAAGTATAATGACACCAAGATGTTGTCTGTATCATGTACAGTTCACAGATCATAGGGTTTTACAGGAGACATGTATAGGTCTTAAAAGGGGTCCTAAAATGGTCACTTTCATCATGATTTTCTAAGAACTGGTTTGGGATACAAATCTTTATTTAACTGGGCAAGTCAGTTAAGAACAAATTATTATTTACAATGACAGCCTACTGGGGAACAGTGGGTTAACTGCCTTGTTCAGGGGCAGAACGACAGATTTGTACCTTGTCAGCTCAGAGATATGATCCAGTAACCGTTCAATTACAGGCCCAATGCTCTAACCACTGGGCTACATGCCACCCCATCTAAAACCATCCTTCCTCCCAATACAGAGAGACACATAGCTCATTGAGGGGACGCTCATGTGATGTGCTGATGGATGGATGGGATGGATGGAAAAGCCTGATAGCCCACCTCCTATGCAAGTTAACCCTGCGTTGACCTTTGGCATCATAGCCAGCATAACATACTAGAATGACAGGCATTGTTAGAGAGGTTTGTCCCTGTTATAATCATTAGGTGGACTGAGTTGTGACAGGAAAATAAATGATAAAACTCAGGTAGAATATTTGCACAGCTTGCTTATTTTATCTAACTAGGCAAGTCAGTTAAGAACAAATTCTTATTTTCAATGACGGCCTAGGAACAGTGGGTTAACTGCCTGTTCAGGGGCAGAACAACAGATTTGTACCTTGTCAGCTCTGGGACTTGAACTTGCAACATTCCGGTTACTAGTCCAAAGCTCTAACCACTAGGCTACCCTGCCCTGAATGAAATAGCATATAAATACTAAATTGACTCTAATGCTATCTGCAACGTAATGAACCTATGGATAGCACTCTGACTGTAGACAGAAATAGACTGTTACTTCAAGGGAAATAGAAAATGTGTACCCATGTAGATAATCCAAAGGACTTGTCCTTGAACCCCTATGAATGAAGTGCTAAAACTAGCCTAACACATCCCTTCCTCTCCTCTCAGTCCAAAAAAATAGACAATTTACCAGAGCCTTCTCTTTCCAAGATATGTATCTAAATCAAAATCAAATCAAATGTATTTATATAGCCCTTCTTACATCAGCTGATATCTCAAAGTGCTGTACAGAAACCCAGCCTAAAACCCCAAACAGCAAGCAATGCAGGTGTAGAAGTACGGTGGCTAGGAAAAACCTAGGAAGAAACCTAGAGCGGAACCATGCTATGAGGGGTGGCCAGTCCTCTTCTGGCTGTGCCGGGTGGAGATTATAACAGAACATGGCCAAGATGTGCAAATGTTTTTAAATGACCAGCATGGTCAAATAATAATAATCACAGTAGTTGTCGAGGGTGCAACAAGTCAGCACCTCAGGAGTAAATGTCAGTTGGCTTTTCATAGCTGATCATTGAGAGTATCTCTATCGCTCCTGCTGTCTCTAGAGAGTTGAAAACAGCAGGTCTGGGACAGGTAGCACATCCGGTGAACAGGTCAGGGTTCCATAGCCTCAGGCAGAACAGTTGAAACTGGAGCAGCAGCACGGCCAGGTGGACTGAGGACAGCAAGGAGTCATCATGCCAGGTAGTCCTGAGGCATGGTCCTTGGGCTCAGGTCCTCCGAAAGAGAGAAAGAAAGAAAGAGAGAATTAGAGGGAGCATACTTAAATTCACACAGGACACCGGATAAGACAGGAGAAATACTCCAGATATAACAGACTGACCCTAGCCCCCGACACATAAACTACTGCAGCATAAATACTGGAGGCTGAGACAGGAGGGGTCAGGAGACACTGTGGCCCCGTCCGATGATACACCCGGACAGGACCAAACAGGCAGGATATAACCCCACCCACATTGCCAAAGCACAGCCCCCCACCACTAGAGGGATTTTCATTGGCCAGCTAAGACTTAAAAATATTGAAGCCAATGTCAAAAGGCCATTGGCCTAGAAAAGGCCTTCAGTAGGAAAAAGCTTGACAGCAGGAGGTTAGACTGACTGCACACTTGTGGGTAAATCAAGTGTTTTATCTAATCTGGTCACCAAGTGAGGCCTGCGCTCTACACGCACCGCGTATAGCCTGCCCTGCATCTCTCTTGACACCGCAGCATGTCTCTCACTCATACAGCGTTTCCCAAACTCGGTCCTGGTGACCCCAAGGTGTGCACACTTTGTTTTTTCCCCTAGCACTACACAGATGATTCAAATAATCTTCTCCTCATCCAGCTTTGATGACTTGAACCAGCGGTGTAGTGCTAGGGCAAAAACCAAAAGCTGCACCCTTTGTGGTCCCCGGGACCGAGTTTGGGAAACGCTGCTCTAATAAGAGATGCTTGAGGCATTAAGTAATGATTTCTCAAATCTCAGAGCCGAAGATAAGACGGCCATTTTGTCAAACCTATTTAAGTATTCTTGTTTACTCTGAATCTTGTTTTTCATTTTTTTTCCCTTTATCATTAGAGATCAGGCTACCCAAAATCTGTTTTGGATTATGGAAGAGGCCTAGGCTACAACTAACCCCTCCCCAAATGAAAAAGTAATCCGGAGGGTGGGAGGAACAAGTGTATTATGAGATGTATTAAGGCGATTTAGATGTGCAAATAGGCTACCTAAGGAACTTATTATTTTTACATACATTGTTTACGAGGACATATATTTCATTTGAATAAATATGTCTACTCAAAGATTAAAGATGTTGCACAAACATCCCTCTCATATTCGCCTAATACTCACATCCGAAATCAAATAATATTTTGCTTGAGCTATTTGGGGAATTTGTTTTGCATTGGCCTATAGCTTCACACGCATTGCTCCCCCTCAAAATAGATGTGTATGTATTTGTGAAAAACATGCACTTTGTGTTCTTTTATTATGTCAGAATCCTACCTGAAAACTCAACCAGCCTCATTTAGGCAACAATGAGGCCTCCTCTAGTCGTTCTGGGTTAGCAGCGTGTAAACAGTGTGTAAAACTGACTTATTGATCTAATAGCTGCAGAAGAGAAGACAGACGCGGGATGAGTTGAGTCCACGCCATTATCCATGCTTTGCTTTCCCCCAGGTATACCGGTATAGTGGTAATCCCAGTGCCCATGCTTTGCTTTCCCCCAGGTATACCGGTATAGTGGTAATCCCATTGCCCATGCTTTGCTTTCCCCCAGGTATACCGGTATAGTGGTAATCCCAGTGCCCATGCATCATTACCTTCAATAACGTTTGGCATCTTTTCTTTACAACCCCGTTTTAATGAACTTTCCGCAAAATATGTAATACACAGCTATAGCCCACATCTTAATGCATAGGGATCCATCGGTGAGACGCGTGTCTATGTGGTAAGTAATAGACGTATTATTAAACGAGACGAGGGAGATAATATTGTTTTAATGTCCTCGATCATATAGCCTAATGGACGCATCTTGTTTTTGTTAACGACTTGAGGTCTGTATGAATCTATAACGGAGAAAAATCACACATAATAGCCTAGTAGTCCTAGCAGAGAGCTGTCATCCATGACGCTCACAAAACATGACGCAATATTATATTGGCAGCACAATGAATTTGCAAAACCCTTTTTTTTTTCATTAAACATTAATAACGGGATCTTTAAATTTGTGTCCATGTTATTCGCTCATCTTGCCCAGGCTCAGATTTGTTTAATCAAAAGAGTATTCGAAATATGATTCCCCAAGATTATATTTGGAGAGATTTGCCGAAACATATCTCGCCTGGCTGTATGGACAGATTGCATTGAGTTGGTGATCTGGATGGATAATCGGAAATCACGGTCGGTTGACCTTTAATAAAAGAAAACCACGTATCTGAACTATCAGCAGATGTTCATCACGCACCTTCATTCTATCTGGCCTCGTGGGCAAAGATTCCCTTTAATTTATTTTGACGGGAAGGTTGTCTATATGAAGAGATGGAAATAGATTAATTGTCCTGAATAGTGTGGCAAAGTAGGCCCGTTTGATGACACATATTCTATTTTCTAAAAGTGTTTTTTAAGAGTTGATGTGTGCCTTCTGCTTATCTGTACATTCTAGAGGAGGTTTTATGTTATTTCAAATTCTCAGTCATATTCGATAAAACAGAAAGAAACGTAACAACATTGTTATTACGCAGGCCTCTATGTAGGTCTATTTTGTGTGTGTGGATAACGCAATAGGTCTAGGCCTACCTGTATGTATATAATTTGATTACTAAATGCAAAGTCCATTGTTAAGACCATACCATCTTAATTCATAAGAGACTGAGAGGAGACGATTGGAATTAAAGAGCTCTAAATATTATGTTATTATTGTCCTCATAATTCCTCATCACGATATTTCCTAGGGAATTACGCCAAACCCTGTTACATTGAAGTCACACCATTGCATGCATTACTGAGGGGTCCCCCATCCCAATCCCCATCCATAGGCCGGGCCCACAACATTGACCACAGCTCCTTTCAATAGACCTAATACGATACCTAATACTCTTATTACAAGCTCTAATCCTCCAAATCCGACCTGCAATAACGTGTATCTTTTGGTGGCTTAATTTGCATGCCTCTAAACTGTGGGTCATTCGCTGCAGGTCACACCGTTATTTTGGTTTATTAAGTAGCATTTCTTTTGGTCCTCTGATAATAAAGTCTGGACAATATCCATCTCAGGCTAGGCCCACATTTCTGCATTGCAGTTGAGTGTTTTCAACAACATTTTGTTTAAAGGTTTTTCGAGTTTTCTACTGTGGAGTGAGCAATATGCTATGCGATATTACATGTCATGCATGCCCATAATCATGTAAAATATAATCTATTAACTTTCTTATAATTTTCTGAAAATAACTGACTTCAAAGTTCAAGTTGACAGGAATAAGAAACCAGTGCTTTCGTGTTAGTAGTTTTACGCATGATGACAAATCGCTTAGTTTTACTCACAGGCCTAATACTTGTGCTAATACTCATGTGTTATATCAATCAGTTATACATGAAAAAGTTCAGGCAAAAACAGTAGAACCAAAGTCTAACCCACACAAACCATGTGAATGTTCCTTTATGGGTTTGATACTACAAATGACCTTTTAATTAACACAAGTAAATTATTGCAGCGGCTCCCTACACAGCAGACAAAGCAGCATTCATCCCGTATTCCTGCCTCGTTGCTTGTCTGAACAGTAACAAAGTGTTTGATGCCAGAACTGATTAGATAATTACAATGGAGAGATGATGTCCCCTTTCTTCCTGGCCTTGTAACGTTCATTCACGTTCTCTATTGAATTATGACCTTCCAACAACGTTCCAGTATTATTCTCCACGTTAAGAAGATAAACTTTGATCTAGTGCAACAGTCTCAAATGTTTTAATTGGCCGATTAAACCAATGTTAATGTTCTGGAAATAATATTTACACAAAAACGAGGAGTTCCTGAAAAAATTCATTCTTATAAAATATTTCATGAATGGCAAACACAGAATAAGCTCACAATTATCTTTGAGATGAACACAACACAATCAACAATTTGTCCAGGTCGACACATACGCAATAGACAATTCCGATTACAACTCGATAAATCCCACTCTTTTAGCGAACAGAAAGACCAACAACAAGCTAAGTATTTCTCCCTTAAATCAGGTAAAAATAGCACACAACCACAGTTGAAACAATACATACATGTAACAAAATATTTAAATGACACATACGAAATAAATACATGAACAGATGAGAATCAAATAATAAATACACAAATAAATCAATAACATTGCTACACTACGATTGCCCTTTGCATACATCATGAATTGACCGTCAGTTCCCATACCGTTGCATTTCAAAGTCTTGCATAAAGTCATCGTCAACACAATAAAAACAACGTTGTGCAAAATCATGGCAGCTTCCACAGTTTGGACAGGGCTCATCGAGCTTTGACTGCGGAGCGCCGCAGTTCCCAGGTGTAAGGTAGGTAGGATGTCCGGTGCTCGTCGTCATCCCAAGTCTTTATAGTGCATAGCCTAATACCGGCTAAATAAAAGTCCCACTGTGTAATGACTGCGTGTCCATCAACCTAAGGGGCAGAGAGAGGAAAAAGAAAAGCTCGTTATTTATTGATATCCATTACAATATCAAGCCTCGCAAAGGAACATACCTTCTAATATAAAACCATCAGTCAAATGTAGAAGTATGTGCTTAACTATAGACGGACATATGTCTTCAGGTAATCCAATAATATATTCACTTTATAGACAAGATCACATATGTAATACCATCAACCTGTGTTAGTATAGAAAAGTTACAGTACAACTGGTGTAATCCAAATGATTGGATTAGCAGATGATGGTTAGGTTGAATGATGTACAAGTTGAATGTGTGTGTGTGTGTGTGTGTGTGTGTGTGTGTGTGTGTGTGTGTGTGTGTGTGTGTGTGTGTGTGTGTGTGTGTGTGTGTGTGTGTGTGTGTGTGTGTGTGAAGGCTCACCTTCCTCACCTCTTCATAACAGGTCTGAAGGCAGTGACCTTGTCATCCTGCAGGGTCACACATGTGTCACTGAGTTCCGAGGGCTCTGTCTCTGCCTTCCCACTGGAGAATCCTAGACAACAGAAACCACACTATAAGAAACTTGCAGCAGCCAGGTCATTGTATAGCGTTTATTTGTAAATATTATTTTTGATAGCAGTGAAACAAATGTGCATTTCTGAAACACATTTCAACATTGTATAACTTTACACGGGTAATTTCACAATTACAGTCGTTCAAAAATGAACACAAGTGTCACAACACGTACATACCTTCAATAGTGGAGTACTGGCATGAGTCTGAAAGAGCAGGATAGGAGGAACAGTGCAGTTGGAGGGCCTTGTGGTTGTAGCCGCCTGCACTATAGACCTTAGATTGCAACAAGGGGCCCTCCTGGAAAGGGTTCTCAGCATTGGATATGTTAGTAGGATCCTGGAGGCCCCTGAGGGGCCCACACAGTCTGGTACCAGCCACTGGTAGCCTGGTCCCCTGTAGATGGCAGTCTCCCAGCATGCCCCCTGTCCGGAGCTCTGGGGCCCCGTGGTGAGCAGAGCCCAGGATGACCCCCGTGGCCGCTGTACGCGCCAGAGACCAGATCCTTGGTTTGTCCCGGTCCGACACCTCGAAGTGTGACAGGGACACAGTGTGAGTGCCCGTGGGGATGGTGGTGGTGGTGGAGGGGGGCTTGGACGTCACCAGTGGATCAAGGAAATCCGAGGGCATGGTGGGTAGAGAGGGCAGGGTGGGTAGGCTCTTGATACCACATGGGAATGAGTGGTGGAAGCTGTTGGGCAAGGAGAGGGAGAGCTCTGAGCTGCAGTCTCTCTTTGGAAGGCCTCCAGAGCCAACACCACCACTGGACATGGCCCTGTGGAGGTCCTGCTGTTCCTCAGGGCCCCTGGGTGCCATCTTCTCACAGTCACTGTCCAGCTTGTCACAGTCCTCGTCCTCCATGTCCTCCAGGTCACTCAGATGAAGGTCTTTCTCATCTTTACACTCACTGGAATCTGAATGATGAAATATACAGGAATATTACTGGTGATATTAGGAGTAGAAGCAGTATAATTTTCACTGGAATCTGAATTGTCAAATACACACAACATGATATGTGGAATAGTAGTTATATTCAGGAGCAGAAGAAGTAATTTTGATCAATTCACAGTTTGTTGTTATTGTAGGTGATGTGGATTAGTTTAAGAGGAAGCAAGCTACTGTAAATCGTTGTGAAAAAACATGTTTTTTTTAAATGCTTTGCTAGATGGAAGAGGGAAGAGAGGATGTGTACCTTTGGTGACACAATCTTGGTCACTTTTATCCAGGTCGTCCTTCCTGTCGTCCCCAGCCTTATTCTTTGGTGACCAGGTCATCTTGTTCTCCTTCTTTAGCCTCCTCCTGGCGTTGGCGAACCAGGTGGAAACTTGGGTGAGGGTCATTTTGGTGATGATGGCCAGCATGATCTTCTCACCCTTGGTGGGGTAGGGGTTTTTCCTGTGCTCGTACAGCCATGTCTTCAGGGTACTGGTGGTCTCACGTGTGGCATTCTTCCTCCTGGCTGACCCATTAAAGTCCATAGTCCCATACCTGGTAGTAATAGCAGACAACACATTAGCCATTAGCAACATTAGCATATAAGCTCATAAACTATTCACCCATACACATGGCACTCCTGGAGTGTTGTCTGAAATATGGACTATACAGCTCTGCTCTATCTAGCAGTATAGAGCTGCATAGATTGTGACCTTTTGCTCTGGAGGTGTGAGATTACTTGAATGTAAGTTATTACTCATGACAGGGCGCTATATGACTTTATTACACTAACAAGGAATAGCTGAGCTGATGCACTACAGATAAGGAAAGTGTGGGGTTGCGTACCTGTCATATTGGTACTGGCCCAGTGAGTGGTCATAAGGATAGTAGGTGGCAGGTTGAGTTATGCCAGAATGCAGAGTGCCTGTGCCATCCTTCATTTCATACTGTGGATTCTGAAATAAGAAAACAACTTTATGAAGCACTTAGGGAACTTTATTTGTTTCTAAATATTGGAAACAAAGTTGATGTACATTTTGTGCTACTTTACTCCCTTCCAAATTGAAACATAATAGGCTACTGGTAGCCTAAATATGAGTATTTTTTTAAACTGCAAAGTCTATTCGACCCATCCATCAGGCAGGCAGGCTACTCAAAGTCATTTCAATAACGAAATACTTGGAGAGTAATTTTGATCAGCATCCATCTTGATCGATCGCATCCCAGCCACCCCCAATCCTCTATTAGATTAAACGGGATTTACCAGAGATGAGTAGATAGCAGCGGAGGGCTCGGCGCTGTAGGGGAAGTAGCTGGCATAGTTCTGGCTGGCGGCGGCCGCGGCAGCGTAGGGCGAGCTATACATCCCTAGTGCCGCGTTGAGCTCTGTCCGTGTGCTGGCCAGGAGCCGGTTCTCGTAGGAAGGGCAGCAGAAGGTAGCAGGAGTCTGGGTACCGCTCGTCCCGTCAGAGACCGACCTGGAAATCGAATCGCAGCAAGTCGTACTGGGGTTTGCCGACACGAAAAACTGCATGAAGAGAATTGTGGATTATAGACATGTCATTCGTGTTTCGTGTATGAGCTCTGTTATCTTTATATCTAGAATATATTTTGATATGGTTTTGAGATACAGGACAATTCAGGTAAGATGGAGACTAGATATAAACGCGTGCTGTGAGTCTGCCTAATTCGATTAAAAGTTTTAGAATCGCATTTGACATAATATCCAGGTGAAATCATAAGGTACCATTTTGGAAATAATGTGTTTCAGTTAATTTAGCTTTTTTATTTTATATAAAAGTAATTCCCAAAGTATTCATACACTGCCCGACTAAGCTATTGTAGGCTACTGAAATTTTATGAAAACAAAGGATCTAAAACTTTTAATACTCTTATAGGAAAATAACTTATTTCTAGTTGAATGAAAGTTCTGAGAACTTTTATTGCATATATTTGTCCAGTTGTCTCCAAACAAATATATTTAAACGATAAATCCGTACGGCTACTTCACGTTTTCTAAATAATAGTTATTGTCAATACCAAATTCAGACATCTCTGAATGAAAGAGAAAGTTGGGAAGGTTCACTGTTAACTTCAGAGCGCAATTAGGCTACACAACGGAGCTATAGCGTAGTAATAAACACAGGTCTTTTGTCATATCAAAACAACACGTGAGTACATTCATAATTCAATTAAATTGGACCTGTGTTTATGTCTGTCGATATTTTGATTAAACAAAAGCGTCACTTGAAAATAGCTGTCAATATTCTGAAAGCAACCATTCAGTGCTGCATCTAGATTATAGAGTGAGCTGTTCAAATTAAAATGATGCTCGTTTGTTTACATATTTGTCACTTAGAAATTGAGAGAGAAAAAAGCACGTTGATATTGTCTTACCTGTGAAGTTGCATTATAAGGATATCCAAACTGAGAGAAAGACATAGCTGCTTCTTTTGTTAACATCAGGAATATTCTTCACCCTTGATCGATTGTAACCAATTCTACTTCAAATCCACCTTCTTACACACATTTCCACGCACGGCCTCTCGCTCAATAATAGATGATTGCACTTAGGAGGGAGAGTTGAGGCTGGTACCAACAGCCGCAGATAGTTTTATATATGAATAATCCCCCGAAGGAAATGATAAGAAAATGAAATTACGCGTCATTAAGTACAAAAATGGTTGTTGTATTAGCTGAAGAAGGCTTAAAGGATAACGTAAGACTTGCAAGATATGGACTCTGCTTGTGCTATTATTTGTGCCTCTATAGTTCTTTAGCGTTCACCCATGCAAGGGTATCAGTGTGACGTCATTGTAATCCCGGAACGACAGGACAGCAAGGATAGAATAATGTCTTTGCCAATCACATCTAACATCGCGTTTTCTTAAGGTGTTCTGTGCACTCCCCGTGTCCCCTCGGCTTTGTGCAGTGGTCTTCTTCACTTGCTTCACTGATAAGAGTATGAAGGAAGGGGGTTGTTCTGGTACAGTTGTGGAACTGTCAGATAGATCAAGGCTCTTGATGCGTATCATGTCCAATTATAAAATAATACCAACTGAAATGACCACCGAGCATATTTTGTTATTACTATGCATAGAATAATACATATTTATTTGGACAATATTTGAACCGAAAGCCTTCAGTTGTGTTTTCTTTCATTTGGGATATCTGATTCTTTGCTATTTCTTATCAGCATCTTCATCATAAAATAATCATTTTGGTTAGTTAGTCTTATGTGCTCACTTGAACAATAATACATATTTATCCATACAAAAAAAATCTTAATTTGAAGACACTATACCTCACTCACTTATTCTGTCTTTTTACATTGGGATTTGCGGATTATGAATATCTAAAAGTGAAAAAAAGTGAACACCAGTGGATGGTCGTGGATTTAACGCGTTTTTACGACCTCTGTGCGCCTCTATCTGTCCGGTCAGAGGTGTAGGACCGAATTAATGACGATGATGTTCCCATCTTTCTCTATTAGAGAGAGAGGAGGAGAGAGAGGGGGGGGGGGGGTTGATTCAGGAGGAGAGGATCGGTCCCAGTAGGAGCGGATGGAAAGGCTTTGGCAGGTCAATAGACGAGTGATGGATGCGTGCCTGGAGACCTACGTGACCATTACGCGTAATGCGTAATTGCATCAATTAACAAATGGATACATGCCCTTGTTTAACCAGCAAGTTACACAGTTTCTGAGTCTGAAATGGCACCATATGCCCTATATAGTGCACTACTTTTGAACAGGGCCAATAGAACTCTGGTCAAAAGTAGTGCACTATATAGGGAACAGGGTGGGACGCAAACACAGTGAAACTATGCCTTTGAGGTAAAACCCGAGAGCTGTGTGGAAAAAACGACGTGGAAAACTCTGCGCTCTCAATTCTAATTAAATACCAGTGAAAGGGGGCGACGAGATTGCATTTTAATTGAATGATGGTCAGTTGAAAGTTGTGGAAGAAATATAGCTCCCTCGCTGAGAATAAAATGATAAATAATTGTAAGGTTTATTAGAATAAGGAAGTTCATGAATTTCTCTCTCTTTCTCTCTCCTCACACGCGCAATTCGCAATTAAATGTCATTATCGCAAGCATTTACCCACACACACACACACACACACACACACACACACACACACACACACACACACACACACACACACACACACACACACAGAATAGCTAAATATATAATTATTTATTGATTTAAATTCAAACTATTTCCTATTGACAATAACAAGAGTGACGATTCCCGCTGTCACCAACCAAATGCGGTCGGCTTCATTCCCTTCTATCTTGGATATAATCGTTGTTGTCATGGTTGATATGAGAGTGATATTTCAATGCCTCTCCACTCAAATGTAATTGCGTGTTTAGTCCCTGGAGATGCGTCTGCGATTACGGGCTTTCTCTTCGAGTGGCGCCAGAGAGCCGCGAGTAAAGATGGATTTTGATCCCTTCAGAGATTCTCCAAGGAGATAAAGTAGGTTGGCAGCGGACACAGTGGTCGAATTGCCCTTGGATACCTTTACAGATGTTACACAGGTAGTGGGAATGGTCCATTGTATCTGGCTGCACTGTATGAGTATTGAGCGTTGACTGGAGAAGCAGTGGTCATGACAACATTATGTAGATGAGATGGATAAAGATGCTCTCCTTGATAAGAGAAGGACCAATAGTCCTTTAAAATAGAACTGTACTTATAGACCTACTTTCTCCATTGGCTTTACTAGGCCTACTGTTGTTAATAGTAACGCACAATTACGAATAGAATTGGAATAAAAATCACATTTGTGTTTCATTCTCAATTTAGTGTGCTATAGCTGAATTATTATCTTTAAGAAGTAAAATCTTGTGGAGATGGGAGGTTATTATTCCTCCACAGTTACAGAGGAATGTGTGTACATAAGGGGGGCAGAACATGTAGATTGCTTTGCTGTGGTCTGTGCTTCTCACAAGGGCATGCATGATGGCCCAAGTGCATATGGACAGCCTCATACATAATGTATTAGGACCAGTCACTGTGGATCTCACTGCATTAGGCCCAAATCAACACTAATTGTAATGGCAAACCTAACTGGCCAGTTTGCAACTGCTCTTTAAAATGCCCCATCTTCATGTTCATTTAGACATGTTTTGAACTGAGTATCTATTAACCTATTTCCTTTACAAATTCCAACAGGAATTTTGTATCTTTGTCAGGGGATTGTAAACAACTTGAATCCCACATCTGACTGTTTTGTTCACGTTTCTTGTCAGGTGAATGTGTGTTATGTTCCACTCTTTGACTATTTTACCTGTGATGACATGTTCGATTTTACAGGACATGAGCATTAGCTCAGGTGCTGACACAGCAAAATTACTTTGCTGTAGAGACATCAGTCTACCATGTCCTGTCCGATTTCAGCCTCCAGTCTGGAGAAGCACCTTGAAATTTAATCAGAGTTCAAATGAGCTGTTAACACAAACCCATCCACTCCATTTCCTCTCAGTAGGATTGTTTTGGTCCCTGATTGAATCTCTTAGGGATATACAGTAGAATGGTCCCTGCATTTACACCTTCAGAATATTTAGTGTACAGACTACATTCATCTCCCTCTTCCATGGTAGATGTCTACAGTAGCCCTTAAGGGACAAAGTAGATATCCAAGGATGTACTGTAGGCTATGCAGAAGATGCTCTGGTTATTTCAGCCTGGTTCCTGTGGTAAGCACTAAGCAGACTGTTTGAGTTCCAGTTCCTCTTCCCATCAGGATCAGACAGAACACTAAGATAAAGGTTA
Organism: Oncorhynchus mykiss; assembly: GCF_013265735.2. Taxonomy (NCBI): domain Eukaryota; kingdom Metazoa; phylum Chordata; class Actinopteri; order Salmoniformes; family Salmonidae; genus Oncorhynchus; species Oncorhynchus mykiss. The sequence goes on along the minus strand of NC_048570.1, from coordinate 77,720,966 downwards.
AGTCAACACAGGGGGCTATATGCCATGCCTCCAAGACGTCTCTTCCCACTTAATACATTTCTTATGCTGATTTAATGAAGCTCACAAAGCTTTGCTGGGTTTTCATAAGATATTTCAGGTTTTATATGAAATGGTAATAAGGCCAGACAGATGGAGAGAGGGAGAACCTGGGGAAGGGATGAGAGCACAAACGTAGAGGTGAGCAATCTCATTAAGGTGGATTGATATATCCCCATGAATCCACACCTCACTCACTAGTGATCCTATCCTGAATTATTACACACACACACACCTCATCCGGGGTGTGTTATTACTGCTGCTAAATTATCCAAAATGGAAAGAAAAGTCCTAAATATTCTAATGAGAAGTGGTCAGATGATCAGGGATGTGGCCATACATACCAGTGCCCAGTTAAATGTAAAATAAACATTTAGAGGGCCGAGTGAACAAATTGTCCTGCACACAGGGGGGATCATTCAATCTTTATTAACCCAGGGAGGTGGGGAGAAGAACATATTTGCATAATTATTTCAATAAGCAATATAGAAGATATACCTAGGTAGAGAAGAGACACACACGGTTGTTGTCTGTGTGATTGTAGGAATAGGCCCAGTTAGGGCTGCCCAGATGCTACAGACACTCCCTCTGTCCCTCTACAAAACACCATATAACCTCTGCAAGAACATTCTTTTGGATGGGGATCCATGTCTTTACAGTCACTAGTATAGCAGTACTATAAACTGCACATCCCAATGACCCAAGTCACTACTCTGGTGCTCCTGGGACTGTGTGTGTCTGTGTGTGTGTGTGTGTGTGTGTGTGTGTGTGTGTGTGTGTGTGTGTGTGTGTGTGTGTGTGTGTGTGTGTGTGTGTGTGTGTGTGTGAGTGAGTGAGTGAGTGAGTGTGTGTGTGAGAGAGTGTGTTTGTGTGAGTATGTGTATGTGTGTGAGAGTGTGTGTGTGTGTGTGTGTGAGTGAGTGAGTGTGTAGGCTGCCTGGGCCTGGCAGAGGCCTCTGGAGGCTGTGCTGTAAAGCTATCATCAGTGGTGGTGTCAGGGATTTGTAGCTTGTCACTGAGAGAGCTTCCTGTGACTCTGGGAAAGAACTGCTTATGGAGAGCCTTGCTCAGTGCAGTGTGTGTTTACTTTGTCCTTGTGGTATCTGGCTGTGTCTACGTAAGGTTGTTGTTGTGTGTGTGTGTGTGGGTGACTGGAAGTTGGTATACGTCATATAGCGTCTTTACTTCTTAGGGCCTCTGGCTGTCTTTGTGTGTTTGTTTTCAGAGGGTGTATGCACTACATGTCTATACTGGGTGTGCCAGTCCTTCTGCGGTGTTGTGTGTGTGTATCTCCGTAAATTTCCTAACGTTCATGTTTGGGCATGCCGCATATTTTCAATCTATTTTTGTCCACACATCGTGTGCAGTGCATGTCCTTATTGGCCAAGTGTAGCTGCATCTCTGTCACTATTCATGTGGTTGTGTATGTGTGGTCCAGAGGAGGCTGGTGGAAGGCGCTATAGGAGGACAGGCTCATTGTGATGGCTGGAATGGAATCAATAGAACGGATCAAACGTGGTTTGCATATGACTGAGCTGTTTGATAACGTTCAATTTATTCCATTCTAGACATTACAATGAGCCTGTCCTCCTATAGCTCCTCCCACCAGCCTCCTCTGGTGTGGTCTCTCCTAAGATGGCTGCTGGCTCTGGAATGAACTTTCCCCCGCAGCAGAGGGCCAGCAGCAGCCAGGAAGGAGAAGTGCATCATGGTCCAGCTCTCTGGCCCACTGAGGAAGGCAGGGAGACGCTTCTCATTGCTGTCACTCCTATTACCCTTCACACTACAGCCATGGCTGTTAACACTATAGGAGGCATGGTACATATTAAAGTTGTTGCTATCTTTAACTTTTTGAATGTCAATATTTCAGAGAATCTACGGAACGTGATAAATTACAGGAGTATATTGATGGAATCAGTTACTGTATCTACATTTAGGCACAACAGACATGTAAAATTGTCACTTTCCTCCTCAAAGACATTAATTCTATCCTATCCTTCTTTGAAGGTGAAGCTCATGGGGTGAGCTGTTTACCTCTGTCCTCTGTCCAGTACTTCCATCAGGAGTATGATGAGTTGGGATGAGTGGAGGTAGTTCAGTGCAGTCTGGCCGGGCCTGGGTCTCGTTGGTTTGCTGTGCCTACTGAACTAAACTCCATATTCCTCTGCAGCTGCCTCTGCTCCACTGAGAGAGAGTGGGGCCCCATCTGGTCCTGGTTGAGGGTGGTTAAGTGAGAAGTGGTGCCAATATAAATAGCTGTGCATGATGTTTGTTTGCATAAATAGTTTTGAAAGGCTTCACTAGGAGTTTTGGGGCAGATTACCAAGGAAAAGTGGCGAGCCGCCTGAGGGGAAATAATTCTCGCTTGAGCTGACAGTTAGATTTGAGACTCTTCTTTTTTCAGAAATATTGTTTTTGGTTTCTTCATTCGTCTGGTTCCAGGAAGAGATGGACCGTGAACTCTTCAGAAGAGGCTGTGTGTGTTTAGAATGTGGGACGTGACAATAGACACTGATCGGCTCGTTCTCTTCATAATTATGCAGGGAGGCAGTGTTTGCTTCAATAACATCACTGAAGGAGGACCAGGACCTTAAAAGGACCAGGACCTGATGCAAGGATATGCATATTCAAATAAAAAATAATTAAACTTTATTTGTCACATGCGCCAAGTACAACAAGTGTAGACCTTACCGTGAAATGCTTACTTACAAGCCCTTAACCAATAGTGCAGTTCAAGAAGAGTTAAGAAAGTATTTACCAAATAAACTAAAGTAAAACATAAGGGGTGAAGTGACTATGCATAGATAATAAACACCCTCTGTAGTGCCTTGCGGTCAGATGCCGAGCAGTTGCCATACCAGGCGGTGATGCAACCGGTCAGGATGCTCTCGATGGTGCAGCTGTTGAACTTTTTGAGGATTTGGGGACCCATGCCAAATATTTTCAGTCTACTGAGGGGAGACTGATACCATTTCTTGATACCATTTGAAAGGAAACACTTTGAAGTTTGTGGAAATTGTGAAATGAATGTAGGAGAATATAACACATTAGATCTGGTAAAATATATTTATTTTTTATAATTTTTACCATCATTTTTGAAATGCAAGAAAAAGGCCATAATGCATTATTCCAGCCCAGGCACAATTTAGATGTTAGACACTAGATGGCAGCAGTGTATGTGCAAAGTTTTAGACTGATCCAATGAACCATTGCATAACTGTTCAAAATGTTGTATCAAAACTGCCCAAATATCCCTAATTGGGTTATTAATACACTTTCAAGTTTATAATTGTGCACTCTCCTCAAACAATAGCATGGTATTATTTCATGGTAATAGCTACTGTAAATTGGACAGTGCAGTTAAATTAACAAGAATTTAAGCTTTCTACCCATATCAGATATGTCTATGTTTTGGGATTTTATTTTGTTACTTACAACCTCATGCTAATTCCATTTGCCTATGTCAGCTCAACCGTCCCGTGGGGGGACACCGATCCTGTAGAGGAACTCTAACACATGCAAGAAACTTCCATAAAAAAAGGTTAGGGCAATGTAAGAAAAAAACTATTTTCCTAAAAGAGAGTTCAGGTCCCTTCTTTTCCCTTTGCTTTTGATTTTGAGTTTAAAGACACACCAAAAGAAGGAAACAGAGTTATGTAGTGATGTGAATTAGGCTTGTGTTACACAGGAGAAACATGTTGGCAGAGATTTACCTTCCATTATCACAACACACATTTTTGTTTTGATTTTTCGTTGTGGTTTTGAAAAAAGTACAAGACACCCAATTGGTAGTCATCATCACTTTGCTGTGGTTATTTTACAGGTCTGAGAAAACTGACCTGACTGCTTTCATGTGCAGGTAAGTGTGCTGGCTCAGGGCTAACTGCTACCAGACCAACAGAGTCCTGTGTAGGCCCCATGTAGACAGCCAAGCTCCACCCCCAGCATCATCCTTAAACCCCAGCCCCAGCCCTCTACCCAAGCCCTGTTCTCAGCCCCAGGCCCAGGCCTAAACACCAGCCCCAGCCCTCTACCCAAGCCCTCTTCTCAGCCCCAGGCCCAGGCCTAAACACCAACCCCAGCACTATACCTCAGCCATGTCCTCAGTCCCAGCCCTGTCCTCACAACCAGCCCTATACTCGGCCCCAGCCCTATACTCAGCCCCAACACTATACTCAGCCCCAGCCCTGACCTCACCTCCAGCCCTAAACTCAGTTCAGGCCTATACTCAACCCAGCCCGATACTCAGCCCCAGCACTCTACTCAGCCCTAGCCCTATAATCACCCCCATACCTATACTCCAGCACAATACTCAGCCCAAGCCCTATACTCAGCCCCAGACCTATATCCAGCACTATACTCAGCCTTAGCCCTATACTCAGCCACAGACCTGTGCCTAAACACCAGCCCCAGCCCTGTCCTTACCTCCAGCCCTACACTCAGCCCCAGCACTACACTCAGCCAGAGCACTATACTCAGCCCCAGCCCTGTCCTCACCTCCAACCCTATACTCAGTCCAGCCCTATACTCAGCCCCAGCACTATACTGAGTCCAGCCCTATACTCAGCCCAAACCTATACAAAGCCTCAGCACTATACTCAGCCCTAGCCCTACACTCAGCCCCAGACCTATACCCCAGCCCCAGCCCTGTCCTCACCTCCAGCCCTATACTCAGCCCCAGCCCTATACCCAGGCCCAGCACTATACTCAGGCCCAGCACTATACTAAGGCCCAGCACTATACTCAGCCCCAGCCCTATACTCAGCCCCAGCACTATACTCAGCCCCAGCACTATACTCAGGCCCAGTACTATACTCAGGCCCAGCACTATACTCAGGCCCAGCACTATACTCAGCCCCATTCCTGTCCTCACCTCCAGCCCTATACTCAGCTGCAGCCCTATACTCAGCCCAGCCCTATACTCAGCCCCAGCATTATACTCAGCCCTAGCCCTATACTCAGACCTAGCCCTATACTCAGCCCCAGACCTATACCCCAACCCCAGCACTATACTCAGTCCTAGCCCTATACTTAGCCCCAGCCCCACACTCAGCCCCAGCCTATACCCAAGTCCTGTCCTCAGCCCCAGTGCTATACTCCAGCCCTATATCCCAGCCCTGTCCTCAGCCCCAGTGCTATACTCCAGCCCTATATCCCAGCCCTGTCCTCAGCCCCAGTGCTATACTCCAGCCCTATACCCCAGCCCTGTCCTCAGCCCCAGTGCTATACTCCAGCCCTATACCCAGCCCTGTCCTCAGCCCCAGTGCTATACTCCAGCCCTATACCCAGCCCTGTCCTCAGCCCCAGTGCTATACTCCAGCCCTATACCCCAGCCCTGTCCTCAGCCCCAGTGCTATACTCCAGCCCTATACCCCAGCCCTGTCCTCAGCCCCAGTGCTATACTCCAGCCCTATACCCAGCCCTGTCCTCAGCCCCAGTGCTATACTCCAGCCCTATACCCCAGCCCTGTCGGCAGCCCCAGTGCTATACTCCAGCCCTATACCCCAGCCCTGTCCTCAGCCCCAATGCTATACTCCCGCCCTATACCCCAGCCCTGTCCTCAGCCCCAGTGCTATACTCCAGCCCTATACCCCAGCCCTGTCCTCAGCCCCAGTGCTATACTCCCGCCCTATACCCCAGCCCTGTCCTCAACCCCAGTGCTATACTCCAGCCCTATACCCCAGCCCTGTCCTCAACCCCAGTGCTATACTCCAGCCCTATACCCAGCCCTGTCCTCAGCCCCAGTGCTATACTCCCGCCCTATACCCCAGCCCTGTCCTCAACCCCAGTGCTATACTCCAGCCCTATACCCCAGCCCTGTCCTCAACCCCAGTGCTATACTCCAGCCCTATACCCAGCCCTGTCCTCAGCCCCAGTGCTATACTCCCGCCCTATACCCCAGCCCTGTCCTCAGCCCCAGTGCTATACTCCAGCCCTATATCCCAGCCCTGTCCTCAGCCCCAGTGCTATACTCCAGCCCTATACCCCAGCCCTGTCCTCAACCCCAGTGCTCTACTCCAGCCCTATACCCCAGCCCTGTCCTCAACCCCAGTGCTATACTCCAGCCCTATACCCAGCCCTGTCCTCAGCCCCAGTGCTATACCCCAGCCCTATACCCCAGCCCTGTCCTCAGCCCCAGTGCTATACTCCAGCCCTATACCCCAGCCCTGTCCTCAGCCCCAGTGCTATACTCCAGCCCTATACCCCAGCCCTGTCCTCAGCCCCAGTGCTATACTCCCGCCCTATACCCCAGCCCTGTCCTCAGCCCCAGTGCTATACTCCCGCCCTATACCCCAGCCCTGTCCTCAACCCCAGTGCTATACTCCAGCCCTATACCCCAGCCATCCCCCTGCAGGATGAAACAGCATTTCCACCAATGACAGTTGAATCGGCCAGACCTCTGGTCCTGGTTTGCTGCACACAGGCGCAGGAGGTTCCTCCATGGTTGACTTCAAACTCAATCCAGATGGTGCTAAAAATATTTCCTCCTCTTTTCCTCCACACATTTGTTCCTCTTTGTCTCCTGCTTGTCTCCCCCCACGTCATGTCAACCCACAGAACTTAATGATACTTTATTTCCATGTTTTTTGACAAAGGCCTGACTTCCTGCTCTTGTCCCCCTTATAAGCTAATGGGTCTGGTCTTTAGGATCTTTACCCACTTGTGTCTGACATGATCACCATTCCTCTCCAAGACAACCTGATCTGCTGCCTATAGTAGTCTGTGATTTATATCATGGCTGACATCTGGGATGAGCTAATCACATGTGCTCTGCTCAACTTGCATGACTTGGAAACGAAGCCTGAATTTCTGAGGATTTTACGTCTACCAGTACAGTTTTATTGTTACTAAATGAGTCACTCTAAACCTCATGCTTTAAAATGTTCAGACAAAAGTGAGAACTTCTTGCCATAAAATGACACCAGTTTGCATATCACTCTACATGCCCAATGTGTCTAGCTGGAGGTTAGCAGGGAGAATAGGCCAATTCTGTCTAATTCTGAACAGAATACTGGCATGGTTCTATGCTAATGAAATCCAGCAGGACTGTCATTCCTTTGTCTCAGAACAATGTTATGCATTTCCCTTCCCCAGTCTCTGCTACAGCTCAGTCAGATTGCCACTTGGACATGGTTATTTCATTTCAGTTACATTTTTCCATTCAAATCACATGCGCTATCTACAACAAGGCCTGACCAAAGTTATTTCCCTCCCACCACTGTTTGTCAAATCTGGATCTGCCTAAAATGGAGGGCTCCTTTAAATCCATCCAACTTAGAAGCAGATGTTACGTAGCTGCAACATCAAAAGGTCTAAATGTAAGAAAGGTGAAATCATATACCTTTGATGCCGGGGATGCTGGTTATTGTAAAGTAGTTTCTGAACATCGGTTTCTAGCCTGAACCCTGACCTTGGCCTCACAGCGAATACATCATCAGATTTCAAAACCAGCTTCAGCTTTTGGTTGTTAGTGCTAATTTCTGATTTGCAGATTGTCAAGCTTACTTTGGAGAGAGCAGGGGTTGGATCAGATCTCAAGTCCCACGCCTCTATTTGCAATGGCTGTACCCAAATAAGAGGGGTCTCCTTGAAATGCAATACCTCTGCTTTTAACATGTTATTCTGTTCAAGATGTTTTCCTCTTCTGAAGTTAAGAGATCTAGATTGTAGACATTTCTGTCCATTTATCTCAAGGATAGGAGCATATTAGTGGACAACTCTTGGGTGGACAGAGATAGAGAAGGAGAGAGAGAGAGAGAGAGCGAGAGAGAGAGAGAGAGAGAGAGAGAGAGAGAGAGAGAGAGAGAGAGAGAGAAACAGAAGGAGGGAGGGAGGAGAGAGAAATAGAAGGAGGGAGAGAGAGAGAAGGAGGGAGGAGAGAGAGAACAAGAGAGAGAGAGAAAAGGAGGGAGAGAGAATGAGGGAGGGAGAGAGAGAGAGAGGAGGGAGAGAGGAGAGAGGAGGGAGAGAGAAGCAGAGAGGGAGGAGAGAGAGAGCGAAGGAGAGATGAGGAAGAGATAGAGGTAGGGCGAGAGAAGAAAATATGAATGGAGAGAGGCGCAAGGGAGAGTACCTAGCATTCCTCTGAAATATATGGTGAATGAAGTTCCTTCAACAAGTGTCATGTTTACCTAGCTCATGGGAAAACAAGCAGACACAGTCTGAGTCAGTGAGGTTGTAGAACACCTCTTTGGTGCCCTGCTTAAATTCCAAGTGTCAAACACCACTGTCACCCAGAGGTGTTGAGAGTAAACAGATAGAGTTACCTTGGGGCTACTTGGTAGGGGGAACACGACACACACGCATGATGTAGACGTGCTTCACCATAACACGCATCACACTGACAGACGGACATTTTCTAAAAGAATCGTACAGCAATAGAAAATGTGAATTATTATGTTGATTATAATTAATGGACATTTGTTTGTTAGGGCAAACCAGGTCTGAAATTTCAAAATGGAAATGACTCCTTTTTAAAACTCAAATATGCTACAAATGTGCATTTCCTGCTGTGCAGGAAAATCCTCAGCAACAAAAGAGTGTATCACCAGGGCTGTGTTGCAAATAGCTCACTATTCCCTATATAAAACATCCCTTTTGACCAGAGCCCTGTGGGCCCTGTAGTGCATTATATAGGGCATAGGGTGCTAATTGGGGTTCTAGCAGAAAGTGGAGGCAGGAACTAGCTTGTAACACTATGTCCTGTGTTCTGCTGTGTTCTGCACATGGTCCCCCTGTGTCTATGTCGGTTCTTACCATGGACTTTTTACTTGACTGAGATGTATGTTCTATGCTGACTACAGTCTGTCTATGTCTCTCCTTGGTGGGATGCTGTTCAGTATGTCTGGAGTGTTCATGGTGTGCTGACTGTGGTACGGTGTGTGTGTGTCTCTCTCTGTGCATGGTACATGTGTGTGTGTGTGAGTGTGTTTGACCTCTGTCAATGTGAGTGCAGAAGCAGAGGGAGAGGAGAGGAGAGCTGCACTACTGTGCTGTGCGGTCCTCTAATCTGTTCACTTAGCCCGGGCTTTGGAGCTTTCTGTGCTTCACTACATCTCAAGCTCCCTCATCACAAACTCCTGGCACTGACCCCACTCAGCCTAGAGAATGTACTCTGTGTGCTTTTATAGTGGCCTGGCCTCTGTGTGGGTTCAGCCAGACTAGACTGTCTCTGTGTATGTTTAGTTTAGCCTTGCCTAGCCTCTGTGTGGGTTCAGCCAGACTAGACTGTCTCTGTATGTTTAGTTTAGCCTTGCCTGGCCTGGCCTCTGTGTGGGTTCAGCTAGGCTAGAAGGTCTCTGTGTGTGTTTAGTTTAGCCTTGCCTGGCCTCTGTGTGGGTTCAGCTAGGCTAGAAGGTCTCTGTGTATGTTTAGTTTAGCCTTGCCTGGACTCTGTGTGGGTTCAGCTAGGCTAGAAGGTCTCTGTGTGTGTTTAGTTTAGCCTTGCCTGGCCTCTGTGTGGGTTCAGCTAGGCTAGAAGGTCTCTGTGTATGTTTAGTTTAGCCTTGCCTGGCCTCTGTGTGGGTTCAGATAGGCTAGAAGGTCTCTGTGTGTGTTTAGTTTAGCCTTGCCTGGCCTCTGTGTGGGTTCAGCTAGGCTAGAAAGTCTCTGTGTGTGTTTAGTTTAGCCTTGCCTGGCCTCTGTGTGTGTTTAGCCTGGCCTTCGTGTGCGTTCAGCAAGACTACATTTTCTCTGTGTGTGTTTAGCCTGGCCTCCGTGTGTGTTCAGCAAGACTAGACTGTCTCTGTGTGTTTTTAGCCTGGTCTGGCCTCTATTCACTGTGAATCAGTCCACTCTTGGTTCTGTATTTTGTTCATGAGTCTAACAGAGATCCACATGTTCATTTGATTGAGTCACACATACTGTATGTATGTATAGTTTTATGAACACTAGCCACAGTATAACATTTTTGGATTGTATTTTATGGGTTGTAATATGGCTGGAACTTCAATCTGTGAAATGAGCAACAGACTTGAATCTGAGTTTTACCCAGTGTAGGAGTACTGACCAGTGTGTTACTCTGTGGTTTCATCACATGGGGAGAATCAATCTGAAAATCCCATTATTTCTGTCTGGTCTGGTCAGCAGTGTGTTGCATGTCTAGTTTGTTTTCTGCTGCTGGGGAATTACTTCCTCCTCCCATCCACCCTCTCTCATCGCAGAAAAGGCCTCCACATGATCAATAAGTAAAGGGCAGCGCAATTCTAAGATGTAGAGATTTTTCTTTAGAGGACTGGGACTCCAGTCTGAGGTTACAGAGCAGCTCTTTGTTAGGCTGACGGGGCAGAGGAGAGGACAGATGAAGCCTTACAGAAGAACTAGGAAGGAGATCCCATCCCAGCCTGTGAATATTTTCCACCAGTGGACCGAGAGAAACCTACCCAACCTGTGTACTCCAACAGTCTTTAATTCATCAAAGCAGGCCTTTACATGAAAGAGCTGGTTAAACTTTGATGGAGGGTGAATAAGGAGAGATGTGTAGACAGATAGATGGTTAGAAAGGCAGACAGACAGACATATACAGACACATACAGACAGATTGACAGGCAGACAGACTGACAAACAGAGGCACATTTTTGAAAACTCTCATATTGGCTGTTCTGGTCAGAAATTCATGATGTTTTGAACATCATCACTCGAGCATGAATGGTCTTAACGGTAGATAGTGATGGTCAATGACTCTTGTGGTAATTTTTGGGGTTATCCCTAATATCCTACGGTCCATGTTCCTGTAGTTTCGTTGTGTTAACTGAGATATAGACAGCCATTCCTCAGATGTTTCAGTGACAGGTATATCAGACTCACAGCCCAGAGGATTGTGGAAACCAACTACATGTCTCTCACTCATTTCACTAATCATGCAAGAGCCTCAATCACTTACTCAATTTGACATTTTAATATCAATAAATATCAACTTGACTCAGTGAGTTTATCAGTTGTGTTAGAAGTCTATGGAAATAGTGTATTAAAAGCCTCTGAGCCTGTGGATCCCTGTTTGTTCCTCTCTTTTAGCTGTCAGATAACAGGAGATGTTACTGAGGAAGTGTGTCTTCCTTTGAACCTGAATCGGAGGTAACCTGAAACCAAGCACTTGGTGCACAGCAGACAGGACTAATGATGAGATGGTTAATGTTGAAGTGTCAAATAGCCCCATTTTGTGTCCTGTGTGTGCGCGCGCGTGTGTGTGCGTGCGCATATGTCCTTGCAAGCATGTACTGTATGTATGCCTGCGTGTGCTTCCGTATGTGTTTCAGACCATTGGTGGATAGTCATTGGGGACAGAGCTGGGTCTGAGGCTGAGACAGTAGCCTCATAGCCCCTGGTCCCCCTTAGGGTGTGGGGGTCCTTGCCCCAGGCTTATCACTTCACACGCTGCTAGCTCTGACTGTCGCTTCCTGAACCCCCTCACCCTCCTTCTCATCCCCCCGTCACGCTCCTTCCTCATTGTGCTGTCTGCACGCTGGTTTGGTGTGTGTGTTTGGGGGTGCTCCCTCCATGCAGGATGCAGGGTCTGTGTTCCAACTGTGGTCAGATAGCAGGGCTGTGATAACCTCTGCCGTGTATGATAACCTCTACTGAGTTCTGCCCCGCCAGCTGACATGGACCAGATGTCATTCTGACCCTATCTCCTTGGGAACGGGGAAAGGGAACAGGAAAGACTGGGGGGGCTAACTGTCAACATTGGACGGTCCCTGGGAAGGTGTGATGGGATGTCAGCTCACATATGAGCTGAGGTAAATGACTGGATGTAGTGAGGCAGGCATTTTGAGCTGCTAGTCTGTTTTTGGGACTTTGCCAATGGCAGTGGTGTTGTTGAAACATTTTATATTATACACTCTTAACCCTAACAAGGTATTTGAAAACATTTACCCATCCTCTCCCCCAGCCATATTACCCACAATATCAGAATGAATGTCTTTAGAGGAGGCATGGCCGCCACTTCTACCCCCCCTCACACGCCAGCCTCCTGGGGCGCAGGGCCACATAGAGGGGACCTTAGTGCTGTGATCTCATTGTCATTCTGACCCAATGGTGAGAAGAGGAGGCACAGCGCCTTCCCAATGCAGGACAGACAGGTCACCCTCAACACACACACACTGGACCGGGAAAGGCTCTCCACACAGTCAGGCCAGTCAGGAGATGTGGATGTTGGGAGACAGAGGCCAGTGGCCTCCCCTGACTCACACTTCCTCCAGGGAGATAGCCAGACCTCTGGTAACTGTCAGGGTGTCTTCCAGACCTCCACACCAGACCCCTGGGATGCCCACCACGGTGGGAATCCTGCCTTCTCTTTCTTTCTTTCTTTCTTTCTTTCTTTCTTTCTTTCTTTCTTTCTTTCTTTCTTTCTTTCTTTCTTTCTTTCTTTCTTTCTTTCTTTCTTTCTTTCTTTCTTTCTTTCTCTCTCCTCCCAACCCTCCTGCTTTCTTTCTCCCCCCGTTGCTGCTTTCCCCTCAGTCGAGATGAATGAAAACCAGGTCTGAGGGAAAGAGTGTTCTTCTTCCTCCTCATCACCCCCCCCTCATCTTCCTCTTCCTCCTACTCCTCCTCACTTCTTTCTCATAACCCCTCCCTCCTTCCCTTTCTCCATGCCGGTGGGTCGATAGTGTTAATTGGCCGCTCCGTCACCAGTGTATTGATTGTGACCACTAATAAAAGGACTATTGATTGGCACTTTGTTTAACACTGGCCCGTGTGGTTTGCCCTGCCCTCTAATGCTATTCCTACAGCAACTATTTCCTGTTCCCCTCTTTCTTAATGTCATAAATTATGCCAGTCGATTAGGGAGATTTTTCTTCCTCTTTCCTCTTATTTTCCTGAATGAATGCAGAGAGGATTTTGAGGAGATGGAGGTCCTCAAACAGTTGAGAACATGGACCTGAGAGCTGATAGTGATCAACGCACGCTGTGGTTGTTTGTGGTGTATCACACAGAACAGAAATGTCTGTCTGAAACAACGTCCTGTTCCTGTTCCACAGTGACTTCCTGCTTCCTGTGTGTTGTTGGTTGTTGCCATGTGTTATGAAGGCAACAGCCCTAACTGATAGGCCACAAGAATATACAGATATACATAACATTTCATGTTATGATTTGTGTTTGATTATTAAACAAATAAACCTTTTATTTGTTCACCCAGAGCACAGAGAACATTCACGTCATGGAGGTGAAAGACATTGTGAAATATCCTGAACATGAACTCTCAATATCAAATTTTACTGTAATGAACCATGGTGCCATATCTCCGAGAAGGATCCAGAAGCATTAGCAAGTCAACGCCAGGTCTCCTGAGAGACACGCTGAAACCTGGAAATGGGTGTAAGTACCTCGGCGCTGGATTTAATTATCCCCATTAAATATTCAATGATCAATAGAATTTGTTTTAGCCGATCAATAGGTGCCAGCGCCTGAAAAGGACAATGTGCATAAGTTGCTATTTGCATTTCAAAGCAGCTTGTGTCACGTGGCCTCATAGGAAATCCATACCATTTTGTACGGCTGTATTTCATATTTATCTGTTTTATCTTCTTATTGCTGACTGCTATTGATCCTAGCCTCTTTATTTACTGCTGTGGAAACTGTCCATGGTTTAAAGTGTCAAAATGTTCTTAAGGAAAGACAATTTGCTTCTCTCTCTCTCTCTCTCTCTCTCTCTCTCTCTCTCTCTCTCTCTCTCTCTCTCTCACACCCACCCCTCTTTGGCCCCTTTCCCCCTCTCTCTCCATTCCTCCCAGTAGAAGTGAAAATTAAAACCTGTCATCTTCCCAACCGTACATAGCTCAGTGCTCGCTGCTTACTGGGGTGAATCTGCAACATTATTCAAATAAAGTATCTGTGTGGTGCCATGGGGAATACTGCCGTGCCGAGCCACTTCAAAGCAAACCCCTTCTGCCTAACCCTTCAACAAGGCTTGTTCCCGCCGGAGTCCTATTTTGTTTACCTGCACTTCCTCTAATGGGTTGTTTTTCACCAGCTCTTACATGTTTAGAGAAGACACATTTAGCTAGGTTCAGGTTCAAGCATACACCAACGACACCGTGGAGCACAACATGCTGGGTCTAGCCGCTTCCTTGATCATCTACTGTAGTTACTCACCTGCTGCAGGTTGATGGTGAGGCTGTTTGGTCCTGGTCAAAATACTTTTTTGCCTCTGTCTCTGTCTCTGCCTCTCTCTCTTTCCTTCTCTTCTACTCTTATAGTCAAAACAATAGTGGTCCTAAAAAGGAACCTTGAGGAACCCCCGAAATGTACAGTTGATCTGTCAGAGGATTAACCATCCACAGAGACAATATCTTTCTGACAGATAAGATCTAAACCAGGCCAGAACTTGTCCGTGTAGACCAATTTGGGATTCCAGTCTCTCCAAACGAATGTGGTGACCGATGGTATCAAAAGCAACACTAAGGTCTAGGAGCACGAGGACAGATGCAGAGCCTCGGTCTGATGCCATTAAAAGGTAATTTACCACCTTCACAAGTGCAGTCTCAGTGCTATGATGGTGTCTAAAACCAGACTGAATCATTTCATATAATGTTTTTGTCTCCAGGAAGGAAGTGAGTTGCTGCGCAACAGCCTTTTCATTATTTTTGAAGGGAATGGGAGATTCGATATAGGCCGATAGTTTTTCATATTTTCTGGGTCAAGGTTTGGCTTTTTCAAGAGAGGCTTTATTACTGCTACTTTTAGTGAGTTTGGTACACATCCGGTGGATAGAGAGCCATTTATTATGTTCAACATAGGAGGGCCAGGCACTGTGTCATGACTGTCCTGATCAGGTCAGGTTACAGGAGACCACAACCCTACAGATTATCTCTCAACTCCAACAGAGGAGAGACCTAGGGGTATGAAGATGTGGGGGGTTTTATGACCCCTCACGGCCATTGTAAATCTTAGGCAACAGACAACATTTCTTCCTCTCACTATGGAGAACCAGCCTCAGAACATTAAACATGAAATAAAGGGACTTTGGAACAATGGTTTCCGTCAGCCACAATGGTGGGCATGACGATAGATGGATTATGAAAATGAATGTCATTTTTGTTTTGTTATTAAAGGTTAAAGGACAAGGTTATTAGGAAAACATTGTAACTTTAAGAGTTTTCCTAGTATGTGCTTGATGTTTATACATTGTACGTTGTGTGGAAAATGTCCAAATCAAAGAGAATGTTTTGGTAAAGATGAAATGTGAAGTTAGTTGCCTAAAATTGGATTTGAGTCAAATCTAACTTGGTACGCCCAGAGAATTGTCCTAAAGACGGTTACGCCCACTTATGACCTGAGGGTATAAGACTTGTGAGGTAAGAATTAACATATCAGACTAAGTGACCCGAGCTGCAACAAATGTCTGAGTAGTCAACGAACCCAAAACACAACACGAGGTTGAAGACAAAGGAACCTTATTCTATCCATGCTACGGAGGAGTAGCTGCGTCTAAGCGGGTGAATTCAAGCCGGACCACCTGGCCTCCGCTCCCCATCGAATCGTATCTACACTGTTTCATTCCTACGCTGGCTGTACTCAGAAGACCCCTTTCAGAACAAGGGCGAGGAATCAGAATATTAAACCAAAAGGACACTGACATCGTGAGGGCAACCAGAGAGTTGCACCAGAGAAGTGCGTCATACGAGAAGACGAAACGGTCCACGCAGAGACCCACAGCGGAGACCTTCAACACGTAATTACATCATTATATTCTGACCCATAAGAGGGGCAGTTCGGGGCAAGGCTAGGGTTAAAATAAGCATAGCTGACAAATGCACCCAAATGTTTATTTCTCTTTTTCTCTCTCTTTTAAATCCCTATTTTGGGTAACACGCGTCATAGTGTGTTGGCCCGTTATACTAAGTTCTAATTAATAGCCTAGACTGTGTTTTTGTGTATGTGTATCTTTATATTATCATTTTAGCTTTCTAGTAAATAAATAATCAACTGAAATTGGTGTGGTACGAACTCATTGGTGGGACTCGGATTTGTGCAGATTTCCGGATTATGTGACATTCAGAATGAGACTAGAGGAAATTGATTAATTAGCGACTGTTGTAAAATCAATATTCTGATATTCTTTGAGTTAATTTGGGAAATAGAAACTCAATAAAACAAATTTTCCCATGGTGCCGCAGGATAACCTCTCTGGGAAATGTGGGATGCTAGCAAAAATGCAGAGCACCAAATTCAAATAAATTACTATAAAAATCAAACTTTCATGAAATTACACATGTAAGATACCAAATTAAAGCTATACTTGTTGTGAATCCAGCCAACATGTCCCATTTCAAAACGGCTTTTCGGCGAAAGCAAACAAGGCTTTTATCTGAGGATAGCAGCTCCGTAAACAAAGAGAAAAGTATATTTCAACCCTGCAGGCACGACACAAAACACAGAAATAAAAAATATAATTCATGCCTTACCTTTGACGAGCTTCTTTTGTTGCCACTCCAATATGTCCCATAAGCATCACAAATGGTCCCTTTGTTTGATTAATTCCGTTGATATATCCAAAATGTCCAAAATGTCCATCAGTGATTAGAATCCAGAAAAACACCGGTTCCAACTTGTGCAACGTGACTACAAATTATCTCAAAAGTTACCTGTAAACTATGCCAAAACATTTCAAACTACTTTTGTAATTCAACTTGGGGTATTTAACATAAATAATCAATAAAATTGAAGACGTGTTGGTCTGTGTTCAATACAGGAGGAAAACAAACTGTAGCATGCTTTCTGGTCACTTGCCTCTAACAAACAGTACACTACAAGTTACCCTCGTTCTGAACAGGGCTACTTCTTAATTTCTCAAAGGAAAAACCTCAACCAATTTCTAAAGACTGTTGACATCCAGTGGAAGCGGTAGGAACTGAAAGAAGATCACTTAGAAATCTGGATTCTCAATGAAAATCATTGAAAAGAGAGTGACCGCAAAAAAAAATAATCTGAATGGTTTGTCCTCCGGGTTTCGCCTGCTAAATACGTTATGTTATACTCACAGACATGATTCAAACAGTTTTAAAAACTTCACAGTGTTTCATATCCAGTTCTGCTAATAATATGCATATCTTATCTGTAACGGTTTTCTTGTGTCGAAGGAGAGGCGGACCAAAATGCAGCGTGGTTGAAGTTCATGTTTTTTAATAAGACAACTAAACATGAACATAATACAAAACAACAAACGTGGAAAACCGAAACAGCCCTATCTGGTGCAACAAACACAGAGACAGGAACAATCATCCACAAAACCCAACACCAAACAGGCTACCTAAATATGGTTCCTAATCAGAGACTATGACTAACACCTGCCTCTGATTGAGAACCATATCAGGCCAGACACAGAAACAGACAAACTAGACACACACCATAGAATGCCCACTCAGATCACACCCTGACCAAACAAAACATAGAAACATGCAAAGCAAACTATGGTCAGGGTGTGACAGTACCCCCCCCCCCCCCCCCAAGGTGCGGACTCCGGCCGCAAAACCTGAACCTATTGGGGAGGGTCTGGGTGGGCATCTGTCCGTGGTGGCGGCTCTGGTGCTGGACGTGGCCCCCACTTCACCATAGTCTTAGTCCGCCCCATTGTCCGCTTCCGTGGCCTCCTAACCACGGCGACCCTTCTAAATGACCCCACTGGACTGAGGGGCAGCTCGGGACAGAGGGGCAGCTCGGGACAGAGGGGCAGCTCGGGACGGGGCGGAAGCTCTGGACAGAGGGGCGGAAGCTCTAGACAGAGGGTCGGAAGCTCTGGACAGAGGGTCGGAAGCTCTGGACAGAGGGGCGGAAGCTCTGGACAGAGGGGCGGAAGCTCTGGGCTGAGGGGCGGAAGCTCTGGGCTGAGGGGCGCTGGAAGATCCTGGCTGACTGGCGGCACTGGCGTCTCCTGGCTGACTGGCGGCACTGGCGGCTCCTTGCAGACTGGCGGCACTGGCGGCTCCTTGCAGACTGGCGGCACTGGCGGCATCCTAGCATCGTTGGTGCCGATGTGGATAACAATATCCCTATACTCTCTACACACGCCAGTTTTAGCTTTAATCAGCACCATCTTCAGATTAGCCTTTACGTCGGTAGCCCTGCCCCCTGGTAAATAATGTATGATCGCTGGATGATTTGTTTTAAGTCTAATACTGCGGGTAATGGAGTCGCCAATTACTAGGGTTTTCAATTCGTCAGAGCTAATGGTGGGAGGCTTCGGCGTCTCAGACCCCGTAACGGGAGGTGTAGAGACCAGAGAAGGCTCGGCCTCTGACTCCAACTCGCTGCTTAATGGGGAGAACCGGTTGAAAGTTTCTGTCAGCTGAATGAGCGACACCGGTTGAGCATTCCTACAGTATTCCCCTCCAGAAGCCATTTATTCTACTATCTGCAATTACTGGTGGCACAGACGCTGTTTCATCCTTTCCTACACTGAAATTACCCTTGCCTAACGATTGCGTCTGAAGCTGGGCTTGCAGCACAGCTATCCTCGCCGCAAGGCGATCGTTCTTTTGTATATTACGAGTACAGCGACTGCAATTAGAAGGCATCATGTTAACCTCACTAGGGTACGTGGGACGTAGCGTCCCACCTGACCAATATCCAGTGAAATTGCAGAGCGCCAAATTCAAAGACAGAAATACTCATTATAAAAATTCATATAACATACAAGTGTTATACATCGGTTTAAAGATGAACTTATTTTTAATCAAACCACGGTGTCAGATTTAAAAAAAGTCTTTACGGCCAAAGCATACCATGTGATTATCTGAGAACAGCGCCCAGCAGACAAATCATTACAAACAGTTACCAGCCAAGTAGAGGAGTTACACAAGTCAGAAATAGCGATAACATTAATCACTTATCTTTGATGATCTTCATATGGTTGCACTCACAAGACTCCCATTTACTCAATAAATGTTTGTTTTGTTCGATAAAGTCTTATATCCATCTTATATCCGTGTTTATGTCCAAAAACCTCAGTTTTGTTTGAGCGTTTTGTTCAGTAATGCACAGGCTCAAACGCAGTCACAACAGGCAGATGAAAAATCCAAATAGTATCCATAAGGTTCATAGAAACATGTCATACAATGTTTATAATCAATCCTCAGGTTGTTTTTAGCCTAAATAATCGATAATATTTCAACCGGACAATAACATAGTGAATATAAAAGGTAAACAAGAAAGGCCCTCAGGTTGCTTTTAGCCTAAATAATCGATAATATTTCAACCGGACAATAACATAGTGAATATAAAAGGTAAACAAGAAAGGCCCTCAGGTTGCTTTTAGCCTAAATAATCAATAATATTTCAACTGGACAATAACGTAGTCAATATAAAAGGTAAAAAAGAAAGGTGCACTCTCGGTCATGCGCATGAAAAACCTCTGGGACACCGTAGGGTCCACTCATTCAGACTGCTCTTACTCTCTCATTTTTCAGAATACAAGCCTGAAACAATTTCTAAAGACTGTTGAAATCTAGTGGAAGCCATAGGAAGTGCAATTTGAGTCCTAAGTCAATGGATACTTTAAAGGCATTCAATAGAAAACTACAAACTACAATCTACTCAGGTTTTTGCCTGCCAAGTCAGTTCTGTTATACTCACAGACATTATTTTAAAAGTTTTGAAAACTTTAGAGTGTTTTCTATCCAAAGCTACCAATTATATGCATATCCTAGCTTCTGGGCCTGAGTACCAGGCAGTTTACTTTGGGCACGCTTTTCATCCGGAAGTGAAAATAGTGCCCCCTACCCTAGTGAAGTTAATGTTACTACTTAGCTTCGGCTAGTGGGGGTCCTGATGAACCACGTCCAGATAAGGTGTCCGGAGTGAAAAAGTTGAATGAAAAAAAGTTGAGCGAGGGAAAAACAAAAAATATAAACTTAATTAAAAAGTACAAATCTTGTAAACTTGTCAGGTAGCAAAGTAAGGTTAGCAACAAAACGCACAGCAGCACGTAAACAAGTCTACAAGTTGTGACCGGAAATTACGTGTAGAGAGAGGAGGCTGTGTAGTTATAGTGTAGAGGAGGCTGGGTAGTTATAGTGTAGAGTCAGGAGGCTGGGTAGTTGTAGTGTAAAGAGAGGAGGCTGGGTAGTTATAGTGTAGAGGAGGCTGGGTAGTTATAGTGTAGAGGAGGCTGGGTAGTTATAGTGTAGAGGAGGCTGGGTAGTTATAGTGTAGAGGAGGCTGGGTAGTTGTAGTGTAGAGGAGGCTGGGTAGTTGTAGTGTAAAGAGAGGAGGCTGGATAGTTATAGTGTAGAGGAGGCTGGGTAGTTGTAGTGTAAAGAGAGGAGGCTGGGTAGTTATAGTGTAGAGGAGGCTGGGTAGTTATAGTGTAGAGGAGGCTGGGTAGTTGTAGTGTAAAGAGAGGAGGCTGGGTAGTTATAGTGTAGAGGAGGCTGGGTAGTTGTAGTGTAAAGAGAGGAGGCTGGGTAGTTATAGTGTAAAGAGAGGAGGCTGGGTAGTTATAGTGTAGAGGAGGCTGGGTAGTTATAGTGTAGAGGAGGCTGGGTAGTTGTAGTGTAAAGAGAGGAGGCTGGGTAGTTATAGTGTAGAGGAGGCTGGGTAGTTATAGTGTAGAGGAGGCTGGGTAGTTATAGTGTAAAGAGAGGAGGCTGTGTAGTTATAGTGTAGAGGAGGCTGGGTAGTTATAGTGTAGAGGAGGCTGGGTAGTTGTAGTGTAAAGAGAGGAGGCTGTGTAGTTATAGTGTAGAGGAGGCTGGGTAGTTATAGTGTAGAGGAGGCTGGGTAGTTATAGTGTAGAGGAGGCTGGGTAGTTATAGTGTAGAGGAGGCTGGGTAGTTATAGTGTAGAGGAGGCTGGGTAGTTGTAGTGTAAAGAGAGGAGGCTGTGTAGTTATAGTGTAGAGGAGGCTGGGTAGTTGTAGTGTAGAGGAGGCTGGGTAGTTGTAGTGTAGAGTGAGGAGGCTGGGTAGTTATAGGGTAGAGTGAGGAGTCTGGGTAGTTATAGTGTAGAGTGAGGAGGCTGGGTAGTTATAGTGTAGAGGAGGCTGGGTAGTTATAGTGTAGAGGAGGCTGGGTAGTTATAGTGTAGAGAAGGCTGGGTAGTTATAGTGTAGAGGAGGCTGGGTAGTTATAGTGTAGAGGAGGCTGGGTAGTTGTAGTGTAGAGGAGGCTGGGTAGTTATAGTGTAGAGGAGGCTGGGTAGTTGTAGTGTAGAGGAGGCTGGGTAGTTGTAGTGTAGAGTGAGGAGACTGGGTAGTTATAGGGTAGAGTGAGGAGTCTGGGTAGTTATAGTGTAGAGTGAGGAGGCTGGGTAGTTGTAGTGTAGAGTGAGGAGGCTGTGTAGTTATAGTGTAGAGTGAGGAGGCTGGGTAGTTGTAGTGTAAAGAGAGGAGGCTGGGTAGTTATAGTGTAGAGGAGGCTGGGTAGTTGTAGTGTTAAGAGAGGAGGCTGGGTAGTTATAGTGTAGAGGAGGCTGGGTAGTTATAGTGTAGAGGAGGCTGTGTAGTTGTAGTGTAAAGAGAGGAGGCTGGGTAGTTATAGTGTAGAGGAGGCTGGGTAGTTGTAGTGTTAAGAGAGGAGGCTGGGTAGTTATAGTATAGAGGAGGCTGGGTAGTTATAGTGTAGAGGAGGCTGTGTAGTTGTAGTGTAAAGAGAGGAGGCTGGGTAGTTATAGTGTAGAGGAGGCTGGGTAGTTGTAGTGTTAAGAGAGGAGGCTGGGTAGTTATAGTGTAGAGGAGGCTGGGTAGTTATAGTGTAGAGGAGGCTGTGTAGTTGTAGTGTAAAGAGAGGAGACTGGGTAGTTATAGTGTAGAGGAGGCTGGGTAGTTGTAGTGTAAAGAGAGGAGGCTGTGTAGTTATAGTGTAGAGGAGGCTGGGTAGTTATAGTGTAGAGGAGGCTGGGTAGTTATAGTGTAGAGGAGGCTGGGTAGTTGTAGTGTAAAGAGAGGAGGCTGGGTAGTTATAGTGTGTGTGTGTGCACACATGCGTGTATGTTTGTGTGTGCCTCCTTCATGCAGACCCAGACTGGCTGTGGTCAGGTCAGGGGGATGGAGTGGGTTTAACTGTCCTCCTATCTGACCCTGCCCCCCACCTTTAAACAGATCCATATATTACCCCAGCCATCCCTCAGCCAGCCCAGCCGCAGTATGTCTACACAGGACTGCAGTTTTAACCTTCACACCCCAGAGGTCCATATGGAGCATCATCAGGGCCATCACTGAACATGGCTTGGGGAAATATATAGCTGCTGGACTGGATGGGCGAGTGTGTGTGTTTGTGTGCATTGCCCTTTATGTTTTTGAAATCATTTGCATATCTCAATGTGCCTTATGGACATGTAGCTTTTGATATTTCTCTGATAGTGCAAAGCAGTACCCACTCACTGAACTGTCTAATATCTCCTTTACTGACACATCCCTCCACTCAGACCTCCTCTCCCACTCCACTCCCTCTTCATGGAAATGTCTCTGGTCCTCCAGACTATGTTCTCTTCCCAAACACTGGTGATTATACACCATGATACACATCACTCACAATCAGCCAGGACACTTCAACTTGTATGTTTAAATGGCTCCCAACAGTATCCTTAATCTGACCAGAATCAATAGAGCTTTTACTGTCACTTCTTAAGGAGAGAGGGGAGGAGACTGGTATTGATGTTCACATGTCATTTCTGGAGGATTTGATGCCTGGCTGGATCCCAAATGACACCCTACTCTCTATAGAGTGCACTAGTTTTGGCCCGGGTTCATAGGGCTCTGGTCAAAAGTAGTGGACTATTTAGACAATAGGGTGCCATTTGGGACGCAGCCTCCATCCTCTGTCTGCTCTGAGGAGATGGTGTGATAGATCAACTGATGGTGTCGGGGTATTCAGCAAGGGTTAGTGAAGCTTTGCGCTGGTTAGATTGAAAAAGACTGTTTACCTGAGCGACTAGAGAAACAGTGGCGCTGGAGAGAAGATGCTATTGATTGTCATGTCAAAGAAAAGCTCTTTGAATTAAAAACTACCATCTTAATGGGTTATCACTGTAAATTCCCGACACAAGGCGACACCTGTAAAAAAAACATCTTAATGGGTTATCACTGTAAATTCCTGACACAAGGCGACACCTGTAAAAACAAACATCTTAATGTGTTATCACTGTAAGTTCCTGACACAAGGCAACACCTGTAAAAGCAACCATCTTAATGGGTTATCACTGTAAGTTCCTGACACAAGGCGACACCTGTAAAAACAAACATCTTAATGTGTTATCACTGTAAGTTCCTGACACAAGGCAATACCTGTGAAAACAAACATCTTAATGTGTTATCACTGTAAGTTCCTGACACAAGGTCGACGCCTGTAAAACAACCATCTTAAACTTCTTAGAGCTGAAATCCCGTTAACGGGATTGATATGACAACGGCCAGTGAAAGTGCAGGGCACCAAATTCAAAACATCAAAAATCTCATAATTAAAATTCCTCAAACATACATGTATTTTATACCATTTTAAAGGTAGTCTTGTTGTTAATCCCACCGCAGTGTCCGATTTCAAATATGCTTTACAGCAAATCACCACAAACGATTATGTTAGGTCACTACCAAACGACAATAAACACAGCCATTTTTTCCAGCCAAAGATAGAAGTAACAAAAAGCACAAATAGAGATAAAATTCATCACTAACCTTTGATGATCTTCATCAGATGACACTCATAGGACTTCATGTTACACAATACATGTATGTTTGGTTTGATAAAGTTCATATTTATCAAAATATGAGTTTACATTGGCGTGTTACATTCACTAGTTCCAAAAACATCCAGTGATTTTGCATAGCCACATCATTCAACAGAAATACTCATCATAAATGTAGATGATAATACAAGTTATACACATGGAATTATATATATACCTCTCCTTAATGCAACTGCTGTGTTTGATTTAAAAAAAACTTTACAGAATAAGCAAACCATGCAATAATCTGAGACGGCGCTCAGAAAAATAGTCACAATAGCCCCCATGTTGGCGTCAACATAAACAAGAAATGAAATGTTAAATATTCCCTTACCTTTGATGATTTTCATCAGAAAGCACTCCAAGAATCCCAGGTCCACAATAAATGTTTGTTTTGTTCGATAATGTCCTTTATTTATGTCCAAATACATCCTTTTGTTAGCACGTTTGGTATACATATACAAACGCTCATTCTGGTCAGCGTTACGTCAGACAAAAACTTCAAAAAGTTATATTACAGGTCGAAGAAACATTTCAAACTAAGTACAGAATCAATCATTAGGATGTTTTTAACATATAGCTTCAATAAAGTTCCAACCGGAGTATTCCTTTGTGTCTTGATGAGCAATGGAACGCAAGTGGATACCATGAGGAATGCAAGTGATCAGAAAATGGCTGACTGCCAGTCACCTGATAGATTCTGCTCTCATTCAGTCCCACAACACAGTAGAAGTCTCATTCAAATTTCTATAGACAGTTGACATCTAGTGGAAGCCCTAGGAAGTGCAACATCATTAATATCTCAAGGGGATTTCATTGGGAACTGTGGTAAATATATACCAAGATCAGATTTCTCACTTCCTATTTAAATTTCTCCTCAGGATTTTGACTGCCATATGAGTTATGTTATACTCACAGACATCATTCAAGATCTTTCCTGGCACAAGGCAACACCTGTAAAACACCTGTAAAAACTACCATCTTAATGGGTTATCACTGTAAGTTCCTGACATAAGCCGATGCCTGTAAAAAAACATCTTAATGGGTTATCACTGTAAGTTCCTGACATAAGCCGATGCCTGTAAAAAAAACATCTTAATGGGTTATCACTGTAAGTTCCTGACACAAGGCAACACCTGTAAAAACTACCATCTTAATGGGTTATCACTGTAAATTCCCGACACAAGGCAACACCTGTAAAAACAACCGTCTTAATGGGTTATCACTGTAAGTTCCTGGCACAAGGCAACACCTGTAAAAACAACCATCTTAATGGGTTATCACTGTAAGTTCCTGACACAAGGCGACACCTGTAAAAACTACCATCTTAATGTGTTATCACTGTAAGTTCCTGGCACAAGGCGACACCTGTAAAAACTACCATCTTAATGGGTTATCACTGTAAGTTCCTTGGCACAAGGCATTACCTGTAAAAATTACCATCTTATTGGGTTATCACTGTAAGTTCCTGACACAAGGCAACACCTGTAAAAACAACCGTCTTAATGGGTTATCACTGTAAGGTCCTGAAATAAGGCGACACCTGGGAGAGCTTCCCACACACACACTTCAGATAATCAGTAGAGTGATAGTTGTTTGTCGCAGCTCTCTCTAGGAGTATCAAGAAGTGGATAAGGAAGAGGAAGAGAGAGGTATAGAAACCCTGCTGATGGGGGGTGAGGGGAACAGAGGAATGGGGAGAGAGAGACAAAGAGAGAGAGAAGATGAGGTGGTTTTAGAGGCCTAGTGTGACAGAGAGAGGTGGGGGGTCAGACCTGCTGAGAAGGAGGGGATGAACAGTCTAACAGGTGGAGGAGTGGCGGGGTGGGTCTGTAGGGCTATGATGTGTCCTGTCCTCCTTTCTGTCTCTCTGTCCCTCTCTATCTATCCCTCCCTCCCTCCCTCTCTCTCTGGAGTCATTCTGCCTCCAACATAGCTGACAGCCCCTGAGCCTTAGAGTCACATTACAGGCCTGGGTGGTAGTTAAAGGCCCATAATCTGCCTGTGAGCGGCCTAGGCCCTGCTGCGCGGCCCAAGCGGAAGGAAGCACATTATTGGCTTTAAGGACTCCTGCTGCTGTGGGACCCAAGACTAGTGGCTGGTGCTGCCTGTGTTACACAGAGAGAGAAAGTGGAGCATTATTTATTTAGTTGTTAAGTGTTTAAAGCGGAGGAGTCTACTGGGATAAAGCACAGCTGATGAAAATATTCTGTGGAATATTCTGCAGGGAGAGGGACGTGAATGGAGATTCAGAGTGGTTTCATATCGCTGTGATGATATGGTAACCCGCTGCCTGTGATATCAGTACACATTGGACAGAAACATTCCCTCTTCATACTGATGTGTGTGTGTCTGCGATTGTGTGTGCTTGCATGTGCCTGCCTGTCTGTATCACAGTAACAGACCAGTGGGAACAGTCCTAACATATTTGTTTTATGTGTGTGTGGAATGGGAGTTAGCTTTACCATGAATAAATCATCTTGGGGTGGCGGCCCCCTAAGATGAAGGACCAGGAGCAATTGGCCCCATTAATAACACCATTACTGGACTGGAGGGGCTGGTGGTGGCCCCTGTTCAGGTTTACCTCTGGGAGATCCTCTGTCTCTTCATGCCCTCAGCCCTGATCACAATAGAGAGACTGTCCATTTCACCACAGAACAGAGTAATGGAGAAAACACACAAGTCAGGGTAGGGTGGTATGTGGCTTGTAAGGCTACTGTGTGTGTGTGTGTGTTTGCATGAGTGTGTGCGAGTGTGTGTGACTGTGTGTGAGTGTGTGTGGGCAAATACAAGAGCCTGTGCATGTGTGTGTGATCCATTCCTGTAGAGAGAGAGAGAGAGAGAGAGAGAGAGAGAGAGAGAGAGAGAGAGAGAGAGAGAGAGAGAGAGAGAGAGAGAGAGAGAGAGAGAGAGAGAGAGAGAGAGAGAGAGAGAGAGAGAGAGAGAGAGAGAGAGAGAGAGAGAGAGAGAGAGAGAACAGATTGAATGGCTAATGAAATGGGTACCTCCAGGCCTGAATAAATTCTCTGGTCTGGCGAGTAGAGCCCCCTGGATGCAGCCTGGCAGCCCTGGGAGATGAATGACCACTGGGCTCTGGCATAATGAGGTAGTGAAGCCTGTGTGTGTGTGTGTGTGTGTGTCTTGGCATTGCACTTGTGAATACATCACTTTGTCCACAAGTGGGCTGGCCCGAGCAGAGCGTGACATCTTTATAAATCCCCCTCTTTCTCCACTCCTGCTGCTCTAGCTGATTTATGGTTCCCCCTCCCTCCCTACCTCTCTTCCTCCCCTGTTTGGCCCCTCTCTCTCTGGGCCCAAACCTGCCCCTCTTGTCCTGCCTGGCCAGCCCACACACAGCACTAAT
This sequence comes from Oncorhynchus mykiss, assembly GCF_013265735.2. NCBI lineage: Eukaryota > Metazoa > Chordata > Actinopteri > Salmoniformes > Salmonidae > Oncorhynchus > Oncorhynchus mykiss. The sequence goes on along the minus strand of NC_048570.1, from coordinate 77,693,890 downwards.
CCAGGTCAGTGCACTGATGGAGGGGAAATGAGAAGCTAATTAGATAATGGGAGGTGAAAATGGGCAAGAGTGAGCTGGAATCTCTCATCTCTCTGTCTCTGTCTGACTCTCCTGCTCTCACACACACATAGGCAGGCAGGCAATGTGCTCACACATGCGCGCACACACACACACACACACACACACACACACACACACACACACACACACACACACACACACACACACACACACACACACACACACACATAAACACACACACACGTACACACACCCTTTTACAGGGTGATTTATTTGATCATCCACAGTCACTTTTCTATGTGTGGGCACTGGTGGTCATTGTATGACTACAGAGGAGGAGCCACAGTTTCTGCTCAAACCAAACAACCACCTTCAAAAAGCTGAGTAACACCCAATCACTGTCAATATAGTGCATCCTAATGGGGGCAGGGGACAGGGTTGGGGAGTAACCGATTACATGTAATCAGTTAAATGTAATCTGATTACAAAAATCTGTAACTGGAATCAGGACGATACCTGCAAAAATATTGTAATCACATTACAGATACTTGGATTACTTTTAAAATTCTAAAGAATGTTTGTAAAAAAATATATACATTGACACCTTTCTGTTTTTCCAATTCAGCATTGAAAAAAGGTGCAAGTTTAAGGTCCACCTTTTCCACCTGTTCCACTTGTGAGAGTCTAACTGCAAGTCAAAGACCACTGTGATGACACACCACATGCGTGTGATGGATCCTTTTTGTCTTCTTTTAAAGGAAAAGGAATCCAAAAGTAACTGAAGGTAATCAAATAATGTTACTGAGTCATGATTACCATTTTGGACAAGTAACTAGCAACTGTAACAGATTACATTTAGAAAGTAACCTAGCAACCCTGGCCCGGGACAACACCAAACAAAAACTAGTCCACATTCAGTAGGATCTAAATATACAAGGTCCAGGTGACACGTAAATATGTCTATACAGCAGTTTTATGTAAAATCACATTTGCCTTTTATATCACATCAAATGTGATGTAGCTTAACTGTGTTCCCACCAAATTTAGTTGCTAGTTACAGGTCTTCCGTAATCAGCTCTACCTTTGTTCCACTGCTAATGCACTACCACCACTGCCTAATACCCAGTGACTGATGAGGCCTGTACTGCTCTATTGAGTCCATACAGTCTGTCTAGTTTAGCTGATAACTGGGAGTCAGTCCATATGGAATAGAAGCTAGCAGGGAAATTAATGGAGAACCATAAACCACATTTGAAATTACTCCCATTAAAGGCATTTAATGGGGTTCTCACTCAGTACAATCCATGTGTGTGTGTGTGTGTGTGTGTGGGGGGGGGGGGGGGTGTTCTAGTTATCATGATGTGTCCATTCTCCTGGTGCCTCTCTATGCCAAGCTAAATTATGTTGTGTCAGAGACTTAATGTAACTTAACCTGGTAAAGATTATTAATGAGCTCAATATTAAGGCAACCAAATTATACAACAGGGAAGTTATGAAGGAGAAATAGCAGGAAGTCTAATGAGTATTAAGTTTGTTTACCTAGTGTGATTAGTCCTTGTCTGTTCTGTACTAGATATTTTGGGTAATTATCCAATGTCAAAACTGTCATTCTGTTGAAGGCCATTGACGGCTGAAACATCATGTTTTAACTTGAATTAGATGAATAAAGCATCAATATTTTCCATTGTGAGCTAGAGTCACGTCTATTCCTTCCAAGAGGCTTGCATTTCTTTCCCTCATTCTTTAGGAATGTCTTATCTCAATCTTCAGTGTCTTATTTTCTTGGAAGAAGGGATGAGGGATGAGTTGAATAATTGTACAGTTGACATCAGCTTTGACAACATCATCTCCTTAGTTTCCTGCTAATCCTACACCAAGATAACAATAATGGAAAAAAGAGGGGAGATGGTTTATGCAAAGACAGATATGGACTGTAATTCATAATTAGCCATAGAGGTCAAAGAGTGGATCTGGCTGCTAGACGAGAGGATTTCATTTGAAGGTTATCCCTGTTTTTTCTTATTTTTTCTCCCTCTGTTTTCCTGTTGTGAACCTTGTGAGTCAGATTATGACCTCCCAGTCCGAAGTTAAACGTTATTAGAGAGAGGGAGCGAGGTTGGGGGGGGGGGGGGGGGGGTAAGGAAACCTCTGATATGTTACGCTCATGATTGCTTTGACAGGTCGAAAGGAAAGGTATATGTTTTGTGGTGATTGTAAGTGTAATTTATTTAGGGGGGTTATGCCCCCGGACCCCCTCCCACCTAACTACCCCACCCCCCTTGCAGTAGCAGGAGTAGCCCAACCACTCTCGCTCTCCCTCCCTCCCTCTTGCTGGTGTCAGTATTGATCCCTCCTCCCAGCCCATAATGAAGTGGAACTACAGCTCCATTACTGCCTGCTCTCTGATTGGCTAGAGGTAATATGAAATTAGCCAGCGTGCAGTGAGCCTGTCAGTATCGATTTCACCAGCCAGATTACTTGTTACAAAAGAATAGAGCTGTCTGTGCCATAATTGAACAAGTTAACTCCTTGTCTCATAAAATGTAAGCCCATATTGATTGTATTGTAAGGGGAGCTTGGTTATATGCAGAAAGAGAGAAAGTTGTATCGGTGTTAACTCTGGAGAGGTGCTGATGTTTTTCTTTTCTTCCTCCAGTGATGCGGGGTGACATATGAATCAAGACATTCTTGCTGAATTGCACAGAAAGAACAACAAATTAGATGTTATCTTCTATCGGTGGGTCTGTGTTACATTGCATGTCTTCAGAGTAAAATCAAGCAAACCCAGGTCCTTTTTCCCTTACAGTCTTTATTCTGGAATTGAATCCGAGTTGTATCTCAGATATTTTCCAATTTATTTGTCACTGATACATTTGTCAGTCCAGATATTGTGTGTGTGTGTGTGCATGCTGTTTGTCTCTGTGCTGTGAGTGAACTACAGTACCTACCTGTAAAGTAGGCCACCACCATGCCTCGGCTCTGCTCTGGGTGGGTTAGATAGATGATGAGAAATGATGGTTGATGATGATGGTGCCTGTACTGTAGCCCGGTTCTCTCCTTCTCTCTCCTGATGAATGGTAGCCTGCTGGCCTGGCTTCGCTTTAATCACTGTTGGCAGATCTGTGCCATGGAAGGAGAGGTGTTTAACAGGCGTCCTGCCTCATTCATTAGCGTCTCCTCAGAAACAAGATGTAAGGAGGAGAACTGTGGTTAATAATGTAGATGAGATAAAGGCAGGTGTAAAAGCCTGGACCAGAGAGTGGAGATCTCTGGTCTTAGTGGATGCAGGGAGAGAGTGGATATGATCTCTGGTCTTAGTGGATGCAGGGAGAGTGTGGATATGATCTCTGGTCTTAGTGGATGCAGGGAGAGAGTGGATATGATCTATGGTCTTAGTGGATGCAGGGATAGAGTGGATATGATCTCTGGTCTTAGTGGATGCAGGGAGAGAGTGGAGAGAAGAGAAGGATGCTGTGAGTGTGGTGTGTCTGGATGGATGTAGAGAGAGAGAGGGATGGAAGGATGGAGATTCACAAACACACGTACGCACACATACACATACATGCACACCCCACACCCATTCCACACAGACACCTAGCCCCATTCCCAGCTGCAGTGTTTCAGCTCTGCAGTGTAGTCAGTCAGTGAGGGAGTGTACCCAGCCCACACCCAGCCCACACACAGCCCAGAGCCTCAGTCATTGAGAGCTGTGAGCAGAGAGCAGTGTAGCACTCCATAAACCTGCTCTCTCTAAGCAGATGACTGCTTATTCCACACACTTATTCCTAACGGTTAATTAGGAAATGGAACCCAGTCAACAGTAAAATGGATGGTTTATTAAAACAAATTCACCCAAAGTGTTCATTAGGGGTTAAAGAAAATTAAGCCCCTCTTTGACCCAGGAGGGGGGGGGGGGGGGGGGGGGGGGGGGGCTAGCGAGGAGCTGAAGGGGGTAATAAATTGTTTCATCTGCGAGTTTAGCTGTTATGTTGTTCCTAACACAGACATGGAAGGTAACAGTGTTTTCCCCAGATAGGGTGAAGGGTTAATGAAATGCCCTCTTATTTCCTCCTGCTCTCTCTCTTCTGCTGAGTGATAAGTAGCTAACCAACCAAGCCTGTAATTACAATCTTACAGAAACCGGCCCGATCTGTATATAAATCTCACCATCCAATTACAAGATGTAATAATTCTGCACTCAGGCTGGTAATGAGGTCTAATACTGGTCCATGTGATAATCCCCTCTGGATGCTGGCTTGATCAGATGTTGGCTTTGTAATTAGACTGGCAGAAAATCATTATTTCGTGTTCAGGAAAAAATGAGGTTGGTGGGAAGTTAATTTTCTCTCCATTCTCTGAAGCGTAGACAAGAATTTAATGATTTAATCATGATTGTTAGCTATTTTGCAATCAATTTGTAATGATTGTGTCGCAACAGAGGGTTCCTGGGAAGAGGGCCCTGTAAAGATTGAACGTGTCACTGATATGGCACGGCTGTGTTGTCAGATTGGCTCAGTTTAACAACCATACTGTTTAGGCTGCTGTACGTGTGTTGTGTCTGTGTGTGTGTGTGTGTGTGTGTTTAACATGCTTTCTATTTCATCTATCTACATCTCTCCCCTGTTGTTGAGCAAGCCAAACCTGAAGAAAAACACTATTCTCTATTGTGTTCATATCAGAATATGCATTTCTTTTAAAACATTTACAACTGTCAACACACACAGAATTTAATGTAATATCTCCAAAAGACTGCTTTTGCCAGACTGTAACCGTCTTGAAAATAGGGTCCTATTAAACTATGCAACTATAAAACACATAAACTAATGAACTATAAAACATCATTTTCAATGACATAGTTACAATATTAACATTTCCCTCAAATGTCCTGGAGGATTTGGAATAGGGTTAACTCCTCGTTCACACTGCCGTACATTTCCGCTCCCTAACTTTAAAGTTCTGTTGTTCAGCATTCCAAGATGAAGGAACTCGTTCAAAAGGAAACTCAATGAAAGTGACTGAATAATCAAACTTCAGTAGGAAGAAACCGTCTACAACACCCTCGTATCCTCCTCCTGCTGTTGTATGTAATCAGAGAATACCCACAGAGAGAAGACTGGAGAATAGAGACAGAGAACGAGAACGAGAGAGAAAGAAAGAAATCGAGAGAGAAAGTACACTGAAAGTACATTATTCATCTGGTAAGCTCACACTCTTAGTCGAGCCAGCTCACAACACAATGCATACAGTCTCATGTCTCCCGTCTCCTATGCTATGTGTGCCATCTCCCTAAGATAAATCCTTGTTTGGGGTATTGAACCATAGCCGTGCCACAGCAATACATTTAGATGTTATTATAAGACTATAAAGGCAGAACTTTCAGTGCTGTGTTTTCATCAAATGCATCAGTGGAGGCTTAGCTAGCTAATTCCCTAATGACAGAACAGCGTATTAGCAGAAGTGTGAGTAATTCCCTAACCACAGAACACTGTACTACCAGCAGTGTGAGTTCCAGTACAGTAGCTCTATGCATAGTGTTGGATTGGAATGCCTTGTGTTTGATCATCAGTAGTTTGCCGGTGCGGAGCGAGGTAGTAGATTTAGACAATCCAGTGGGTTTTGCACTCCGGCTCCGCTCATCTCTCCACTAATCTCCAGGGTGATACTACGGTGAATTCTTTATTGATAGAGAATTGACTCTCTGGTCCTCGGAGGCTATGTTTATAATTGATACTGTTTGAAGTGGATCCCAAAGGGCCTGGCTGTTCAAAGGGATGATGCTTTTTGATCAATTATAATAAAGCACTATCTTTAAGAATCTTGACTGCGCCAATACTACCTTCCAGGCCCATTTTATTTAGCAAAATTCTGCAGGCTACTGTCCACATAGAGAGTGGTATATCGCATAGGAAGATGCTCAAATTAAGGGCACTCAATAATAATGTTGACGCTCTGCTTTAGCCCTTGAGACTTATAGTTAGCCCTTCATGTTGATACCCTATACGTATAGCTGTAAATAAATCTGTATTTACGTTTGTTTATCTCTTTTTTATGTGGGTCTTCCATCTTTCTAGGTATGTGATGTATAGGCCTATTTTTGTGTGTAGGTTTGTTCTTTGTGTGTAAACGTGCACATAACTGTCCAGCCATTTGTTCAACATAGGTTTTTTAGGCAGCTTTTGAGGTTAGCCTGCTGCCCAGCCTCAATCCATCCAGCCCCGGTTCTAATCCATCAAGCCCCGGTTCTAATCCATCCAGCCCCGGCCCAGGGGGAGCCCTCTGGAGAGCAGCCTGATGGGGCTGAGGGGCTCTGGGCCTTTGGGCCTCTGGGTCATCCTCCTCCACTCAATGCTTTGAGAGAGAGATTGAGGGACGGAGAGAGGGAGCGACTCACCCCTGCCCAGCCCAGCTTTCAGCCTCATCCCCTCTCTTTCTACACTCTTCCCACCTGTTCAATACCTCAGAAGGACTTTCAAGTGCTCTTTGAAAAAAAACACAGAAATCAGAGAGCGTGTTCTTCCAGGCGCTCAATAGCAATGGCAACTCTAGCCCTCTCTGCTCCCATGACACCTCCCTCCCTCCCTCCCTCCCTCCTCTGCTCTTTTATTTCTTCACTCCATTTCTCTCTCGCTCTCTTTTTTTTAACATAAAGTGCACCTCCCTTCCACCTGACTGACCCCCCCCCCATCCCCCCATCTCCTCTCTGGTCTATTGGCATACGCTGAGTGCTGTCACCATAAACCAGCCCAGTGGTTCTACAGACAGTAAGAGGGAAGGAGGGAGAGAGAGAGAGAAAGAGGAATAGAAAGAGACAAGGGTAGAGAGAGAAACAAAGAAACAAAGAAAGAGAGATAAAGAGAGAGTGAGAACAATAGAGAGAGAGAGGGAAATAAAGAGAGTGTACAGAATGAGCCAGGTCTTATGTACAGTATCAGACCATGCTACTATACAGTTACAGTCAGGCCAGAAGGAGTGGCCAGTTCACCAAGGCTTTTGTGTTGGGATATAACAACAGAATGAATAAATCATAGCAGGGAAATACCTCTGTCATTTTGGCTATTGGGGGGAAATCAGAGATGAACTGGACCCTCTCTCCACTGGGAATAAATCTCTCTGTGCTCGTTGTGCTATGCTGCCCGCTGGCCAAGCTGGATCTTACTGGGCCCAGCCCAACGATGCTTAAATTAAATAAAATATTACTGTGGAGCCATAAAGATAATTAGTCTTGTCTCATCTCCTCTCTCCATCGCAATTAAATGTGACCCGTATGTTTTATGTATGCCTGAATAAACCCCACGCACCCAGAAAATACATCGTCAACGGAATGAAAGGGAGGGTTGTGTGTTGGAAAGTAATTACGACGTGATAGGACAATATTAACTTCAGGGCAGAGGGATGATATTGTTTGTGGCCTGGTGTCTTGTCCATCAGACAGACACATTCACACACACAGCGAGAGCCAATAGTCTCCTCCTCTCTCTCAGATATCTTCACCAGTGTAAAGTCAAGGGCTTGGGAAAGCTGTAAATTGGGACATAAGACATAAGCCTCAGGCTTCTCATTTCAGCTCTACCAAGACACATTATAATGTCACTCCCCATAGTGATGGTCTTATCTTCCCTGCTATAACACTATCTGAGGAAAGTAGGACAGGGTTAAAGTTTGGAGTAATCCTTTTCCTTCTATTATTTTCTGAAACTTATGCCCACTGATGTAACATGGGAGGAACTCATTCTAGACGTGTAATGGAAAGATAATGGTGTTGTACTGATTGCGTTGTGACCAGGCCTGGGTTTTGTGTGAACAATAGTGGTTGCTTTATCTGGCGCAGTGTTCCTGCCAACCTAAAACCCATCATTATGTAAGATGCCCGCAGAGCAGTGGGCATGTCGGGAACCAGCCAATGCCAGGGAAAGGAATAGCCTTTTACCATGTGTGTTTGGGTAAGGTGGGTACATCTGTCTGTACTGGGGTATTTCTGGCATGTGATTCATACGACTTGCCTACAGTAAAAACAAACACAACACAAATACATATGCTACAAGGTTTATTTGCCTTGGATTGCTAAATTAGAACCCTCAGTGCCCTCTATTGAATTGAGAACTAAAAATGATTAAACAACAATTATACTGAATTCTACACAGGTAGGGATCTATATGATTCACATAGAATAGATTGATTCAAACTGGGTCATGGATTACGTGTTCATAATGCTAGTTGCATTAAGCACCTTTTTCCCACTGTCATTGTAAATTAGAATTTGTTTTTCATTTAATTGACTTGCCTGGACAAATAAAGGTGATATAACATAAATAAATGGACAATATAAATGAATATAAATTATTGGATTGATGCCGTAATGTGAGTATGGTGGTTCAGTAAGCTAAAAGTGAATGAGTTGGAATAGTGTTCATCTCTCCTTGTTTTGTTGTTGTATACTGTTCCTCAGGGAAAGTTATCTATTGTAATTTCTAATTGGACTCACAGCTGGGTAAACTATAGTCCATGCTGTAAAAACCCACCTGTTATAGTCCTCAAATGACCGGGGGGAATAGTCAGATGAGTCTGTGTGTCTACAACGTGTCCATGCTTTTGTTCATGCAACCAGTGCTCTATCAGTCCATCATCAGCTGCCCAGCTGTTGCTCCCAGACATTGTAGTGCTGAGTGTCTCTTCTAGATGGGTCAGGAGTACAGGGTATCTCCCTGTAGAGCCTGTACAGTGCTGAAAGCATTTCTCTAACCCAGTAGGACCACAGCACAGTAGAGTATAGCAGCAGCATCGCTCAGCATCACCCAGCCGTGAGCAGCTGAAGGTCAGGTAGACACACGCACGCACGCACGCACGCACGCACACACACACACACACACACACACACACACACACACACACACACACACACACACACACACACACACACACACACACACACACACACACACACACACACACACACACACGCGCGCACGCACGCACACACACGCATACACACACACAGCAGCCCTCCATTAGCAGGGTTCACCCTGGGTTAAGGCTGCATGGGGGCACACACGCCAGGGACCTTGTGGCATATGCTGCAGCCCCTAGCAGCCCGTGACAGAGCACTTAGTAGGACCAGGGCCCAGCGAGGGACCGCCCAGAGGCTGTGTCCCGGGGCATCGCTGCCGGGCCGGGGGCGTTCATAACCCCCCTGACACCCTCCAACGCTATAGGGATGCACTATAGTACATCTGCCTGAGCATCACTATAGTACATCTGCCTGAGCATCACTATAGTACATCTGCCTGAGCATCACTATAGTACAGCGTTTCCCAAACTCGGTCCTGGTGACCCCAAGGGGTACACATTTGGGTTTTTGCCCTAGCACTACACAGCTAATTCAAATGATCAACTAATCATCAAGCTTTGATCATTTGAACCAGCTGTGTAGTGCTGGGGTAAAAACCAAAATGTGTACCCCTTGGGGTCCCGAGGACCGAGTTTGGGAAACCCAGATCTATTCAGTTGTATTAGAATTGGAGAAGACTTTTATTTAGCAAATGTCGTGTAATGACTATATTTTGTTCAAATCAGGAAACACAAATGTACAGTATATCTTCGGCTCCATCTCAGTTTGTTTTTCAGTTATCTCTTTACCCAAACAAGTGCATATTTTTCTCTGAGAGAAGCGTTTAGCTAGGAAAGTAAAACTGTTGAAACTCCCTCTGTATCCCAATGTACATATGCATATTTTATGACTTCGTTAAGCTGTCATTCCTCTGCATTATTAATTATATGGAAAGAGATTTGCAAATAGCTGGACATCCCAATTTCTATAAAGAGTATGTTGGGAAAATGAACAGTGTTATGTAGCAGGGATACCATGTATAAATGAAGCCCCGAACCAGTTCTGGCCTCAGGACATTATCCTCTCTAAGTGTTGTGGGCAAAGTTAGCATCACCTAACAAAGACCCATGTTTTCCTTCTTTCCTGTATCCTCAGAAAATATATTCAGCCAATGTACTTGGTGAAGTTAGCCTCTCTCAAAGTTAGATGTTTGTTATTTCTCTTTCATATTGCTTTCCCTTCCAGTGGGTGGATAGGCCACAGTAAGGGCTTATTACAGTATCAGTGTGTCTGCTCCACCATGTTTCTAGACACCTTAGTGCCAAGCCGTCTTCATTACAGCACTGGGCCTGAGTTCACCTGGCTGTCTGAGCGACTGGTCTGGATGAAGCTCTATTAGTTGGCAATATATAGAGATCTTAGCTGGCTGTTTATTTGCTGAGTAGGCTACACTACCCTGCGCTCTCTCTCTCTCTCTCTCTCTCTCTCTCTCTCTCTCTCTCTCTCTCTCTCTCAGCAGCTAGCAAACCCCCAGGGCCCCCTTATCTTTCAGTGGTGGAGAGAGAGCAGGGCCAATAAGACATGATGATGTTAGACTGGTCTCAGAAGCCCTTCAGTGAAGATCTGACATAGACCCTGTCCAGTACGGTACAGTTCAGTCAGTGATTAGCAGGTAGTTCAGTTCAACTCACTGTTGTGTTGGTTTAAAGACAGGACCTTTGGTCACCACACGTGTTGTTCCTGATACAACGTGACAACGACATGTTTACAGAGTATTAAGAGGTCATTTAGAGGTTATTGTGGTACATATTAGTGTAACTTCTCAGGTTTTGATATGGTTGTGAGAGTGATTTGTCATCCAGTCCCATTATGATCAAGCTGAAGCCCCGGATAGTGAGGAAAGATTTTTCAAACCTCTGACCTGCACTCTTAAATAAAAGGGCTCCAAAAGGGTTCTTCTGCTTTCCCCATAGGATAACCCTTTTTGGTTACAGGTAGAACCCTTTTGGGTTCCATGTAGAACCCAAACAAACCAAAAAGGGTCCTTCAAAGGGTTATCCTATTGGGACAGCAGAAGAACCATTTAAGGTTCTAGTCCGTGGCCGACATGAGTAAGACATTTAAACGTGTTAACCCGTCTGGGCCAGCATCCCTAGCCGCATCCTCAGAGCATGAGCAGACCAGCTGGCTTGTGTGTTTATGGACATATTCAATAGCTCCCTATCCCAGTCTGCTGTCCCCACATGCTTCAAGACGGCCACCATTGTTCCTGTACCCAAAAAGGCAAAGATAACTGAACTAAATGACTCACTTCTGTCATCATGAAGTGCTTTGAGAGACTAGTCAAGGACCATATCACCTCCACCTTACCTGCCACCCTAGACCCACTTCAGTTTGTATTCCGCCCCAACAGGTTCACAGACGATGCAATCGTCATCGCAATGCACACTGCCCTATCCTATCTGGACAAGAGGAATACCTATGTAAGAATGCTGTTCGTTGACTACAGCTCAGCATTCAACACCATTGTACCCTCCAAGCTCATCATTAGCTTGAGGGCCTGGGTCTCCACCCCGCCCTGTGCAATTGGGTCCTGGACATTCTGATGGGTCACCCCCAGGTGGTGAATGTAGGAAACAACAACTCCACTTCGTTGATCCTCAACACTGGGGCCCCACAAGGGTTTGTGCTCAGCCCCATCCTGTCCTCCCTGTTAACCCATGACTATGTGGCCATGCATGCCTCCAACTCAATCATCAAGTTTGCAGACGACACAACAGTAGTAGGCCTGATTACCAACAATGGCGAGACAGCCTACAGGGAGGAGGTGAGGGCCCTGGGACTGTGGTGTCAGGAAAACAACCTCTAACTCAACGTCAACAAAACAAAGGAGATAATCGTGGACTTCTGGAAACAGCAGAGGGAGCACCCCCCTATCCACATCGACGGGGCAGTAGTGGAGAAGGTGGAAAGTTTTAAGTTCCTCGGCATACACATCACGGACAAACTGAAATGTTCCACCCACACAAACAGTGTGATGAAGAAATGTTGTGAAATTGTTAGATTACTTGTTAGATATTACTGTGCTGTCGGAACTAGAAGCACAAGCATTTCGCTACACTCGCATTAACATCTGCTAACCATGTGTATGTGACCAATAAAATTAGATTTGATTTGAGATAGCACCTTTTTTTTTAAAGTGTGGGAGCTTCTGAACACACACAGGCACACACAGTGTCAATCTGCATCAGTTTGATGTAACGGAGAGTTTAGCCAAACACCTCCGTACGGCTTTCTAAGTCTGTTTTGAGATGGTCAGACAGGCATGGGGGACATTGTTATCATCCTTAACCTACCCACTATCCTTCCTGCTCTGTGGCCTGGTCTGTGATGGCATGTCCACTACAGTTCATACCCACAATCCATCTCCCTAGAAAATAACAAAAAAGTGACATACTCCTTCCCTTAAAAGATAATGCTCTTTAAAGCAAACTGTATAAAACAATAAAACAAGTCAGGGGAAAACTACTTATAAACCCTCCCTTCACCTGATGGAGGTCTTGCTCAAGGTTATACTGTACTAAAAGGATGTATACTAGAGTTGAATGAATGTGTTTTGATCTCTTCTGTGACACACTTTCAAGGGGAAAATGGCGTATGTGTCATCGAGCTAGGCTAGGAAGTCTCAAGAGTATTTTGGTGTGAAGAGGTTAGCTGCATGTGTATGTTTGATTGGATCATGCTAGATTGGCCAGTTTAGCGCTGCCTGATGTTGCTTATCGAGGGTCACACTGCTGAGTGCCCATCAAGCCCCTTCAAGTCAATAAGCTGCCGTCACCTCTCCTTAGCTGCTTAGAGTGATGCGCCATGGGAGAGGCGGCAGAGGCCCAAACCACATTCCCTCTGTCCTCACCTGACAGCCCAGCCCAGCTCTACTGGGAATCAGCTGCTTCTCTCTTCACTTCACACTCCAAACAATAGAACCCAGACGTCTAATATTGACAGGCTCCAAACCTGCACTTTTTAAAGTGTATTATCCTCTCATCCTGATGTGATTGAGGGGGCGCCTCCAGAGTGGCTTTTATTGCGTTCGTCTGTATCTGCTCCGTTGGTGCTGTGGTGAAAAGTCCAATAGCTGTTTTTCTCTTTCAGTATAAGAGGAAAGGCTTCTGACTGACAGGGACTAACAGCATTTCACAACAAACAGTGTTTCTCCCAGCTCTGGTACACAATCTTCAAGTGCACAATGGAGGGAATACAACCTGGAACCCAGAGGCCTTAGCTCAGCAGAATCTACTGTAGCCGTTGCTGAAGTTTCAACGATGGGCCTGTCTGTCTGACAACAACTACTATAGGATTGAATCTTGGGACATGGAAAGGATTTATTAGCAATTTAAATGAGACCAAACGGTCCAGTCCTGTGTGTCTGTACTCTGTGCTGAGACAGAAGTGATGAGTGGACTTTTATTTTACAAGGGATGGATACATACTGTACATTGGGGTGTAGTCTGAGGGATACATACTATACATTGGGGTGTAGGCTGAGGGATACATACTGTACATTGTGGTGTAGTCTGAGGGATACATACTGTACATTGTGGTGTAGTCTGAGGGATACATACTGTACATTGGGGTGTAGTCTGATGGATACATACTGTACATTGGGGTGTAGTCTGAGGGATACATACTGTACATTGTGGTGTAGTCTGAGGGATACATACTGTACATTGGGGTGTAGTCTGAGGGATACATACTGTACATTGGGGTGTAGTCTGAGGGATACATACTGTACATTGGGGTGTAGTCTGAGGGATACATACTGTACATTGGGGTGTAGTCTGAGGGATACATACTGTACATTGGGGTGTAGTCTGAGGGATACATACTGTACATTGGGGTGTAGTCTGAGGGATACATACTGTACATTGTGGTGTAGTCTGAGGGATACATACTGTACATTGGGGTGTAGTCTGAGGGATACATACTGTACATTGGGGTGTAGTCTGAGGGATACATACTGTACATTGGGGTGTAGTCTGAGGGATACATACTGTACATTGGGGTGTAGTCTGAGGGATACATACTGTACATTGGGGTGTAGTCTGAGGTATACATACTGTACATCGTGGTGTAGTCTGAGGGATACATACTGTACATCGTGGTGTAGTCTGAGGGATACACACATTGGCTGGTGTTTTCCTCTTCAGGTCAGACATGGTGAAATGCTGTAGCTGTCTCTGTGGTACACCCCCCCCCCCCTCCTCTCTCCTCCTATTGGTCTCTCTCTCTCGCTCTATTTTTCTTTCACTCTCTCTCTCCCTTCCCACTTTGGGAACTCTCCCTTCATCAACCCCTGTCTGTTACTGTGCCAGAGTCTTCCTCTCCTCCTCCTCTTCCTCTTTCCCGCCATCCCTCCTCTACCCCAGCGCCACATCTGTGGGATAAAAGGTGGATTTTACGTTTAATTTGGACAGCTCTCCTCATCCTTTAGCCCTTGTAGTCCATCAAAGGCATGGAAGAGAGGGAAGAGAGGAAGAGAAGGAGGAGAGGAAGGAGAGAGGTACAAACGGTTGGCTTGCTGTGACAGTGATAGCAGACGGTCAGTCTTGGCTCTAGATTGTTGTTTCAGCTCTTTGTTGTTCAGCCTGTTCTGCTCAGGGACCATTGCTGTATGGTACTACTTCTTAGCATCTTAACAGGCTTACACAACTCCCTGTTTTATAGAGAAATACCAGCAGGAACTGTAAAATCCCATTTAAACACATCAAAATATAAAGAGTATTTATAGGGCCAATGAACGTTCAGACAAAATACAGTATATAAAGTTTTTCTTTGGCACAAGCTTACCTATGACTGTAATGTAGCCTTTTTTTAAAGGGAATTGAACTCAACTTAACGTTGTAAGTGAACATAAAAACTACAGAAGGTACACCAGGATGACTTTCATTCTCAACATGGTCATAAAGGGTTATTTATTGCAATAGGCAGGAACGTTTTCAGTTGGAACTCTCCAAGGTGTTAACAGGCTAGCTACATGCCCAGATACATGATCCTTTAAGGGGTTAATTATCTTCTCTAAGGTCATAGCTTTCCTCCTGGCTGCACGTTTTAAAACCGTATTCATTCTCAAAATGCGATAAGCACGTCGATTGACTGACTGACTGTAGATTCCTTGTCTTTCTCAGCCATGAAAGTCCTTCAGTACTTTGACGGGCCCATGCTGGAACTTGAAACTGATGATCTCAATATAGAGATGAAGGGGGGGGCCCTTCCTTCAAACTTCAAGCTCATAAATTACCGGTGCATCACCCTGAACGTGTTATTCTATCAAGCCTGAATTTGTCTGGGCTTCTCCTCTTTCACCGGAGACAATCCTCACAGTCAAAGCCGATTCTCTGTTTAAGGAGTAGCGCTATGCATTCCCATTGGGGATCTACTCCCCAGCTGCCTACAGTATGAGTGGGGCTCTTAGGCTTTGACTTCAACCGTGGGGTTGAGTAGGGTAGTGAACGCTGTCTGAATGCATCTAACTTCTGTCTCTGTCTCTCTCTCTTCTCTGTGTCTCTCTCTTCTTTGATTCTCTCTCTCTCTCTCTCTCTCTCTCTCTCTCTCTCTCTCTCCTTCTCTCTCTCTCATGAGGCCTGCTCACCTGGCACAGTTCCCATATATTCAAGCTCAACCCGGTGGTGCTTCGTTCTCATTCTAATCCTCTAGCGTCCATTCCCTGAGCTATAGGGTCAGACTGGGGTTGGTGTTTATATGGATATGTTATGATGTTAGGCCTTAGTTCTGGTGCTGGACCATGAAATGTCTTTCCACTGTGGGCTTTGGGTCTCTGTACTACAATAGAAAGAGAGTGTCTGGTGTGTGTATCGTATCTATTCTGTATACCTTTCAGCTCTAAAACGGCAGTCTCCTGGACGTCTAACTGAACAGGGTGATGATTGACTGTTCCATTCCTGTTAACTTGACCTCCAGGCCCTAATTGAAGACTATAACTAGAGTGTTTCTTGGTGTGTCTGTTTGAGGCCCTTGGCTGTCTGTGTTGTGTTGAAGGATTAAGACTGACTGCTCAGTGGTCAGACTGACACCACCATGTGGTAGAAGATGCCACTGCAGCTGCTTGCATCCTTCACATTCACACACACACACACACACACACACACACACACACACACACACACACACACACACACACACACACACACACACACACACACACACACACACACACACACACACTGTGCCCACAGTTTGTGCCCACAATTTGTGCCAGCTGACAGTTTTTCCATCGTAGTCCATCAAAGTATGATATAAATCACAGTTCTATCCATAATATGTTCTGGTGGCAGCCTGCCGAAGACGTTCAGGCTGAGAGTTCACCTTGCAAGGCCAGGACTCAACAGTGTTTCTTGACAGGCAGCTGGCAGGCAGGAGGGCAGGCAGGAGGGCAGCCAGGCATCATCTACTGTCTGCCCGTTCCAAACTGCCTCCAAATGGGCCTGTTTGACCGGGTGCCAGGGCCCTCTGGAGCTCTGGCCTCCAGGTTACTGCAATGTATCACAAGGGCTTCAGGACATTGGCCTTCACATGGATTTATGAGGTGGAACCAAACAGTGTTCTCTCCCTCTTCTTCTTTTCAAGTTTAGTAGTTTGATGTTCCTGGACTGTCACCAGCATACGACTTGCAGGTAAAGGGTTATTATCTTTTTAAGTTTAGTAGTTTGATGTTCCTGGACTGTCACCAGCATACGACTTGCAGGTAAAGGGTTATTATCTTATTAAGTTTAGTAGTTTGTTGTTCCTGGACTGTCACCAGCATACAACATGTCACCAGCATACGACTTGTCACCAGCATACAACCTGCAGATAAAGGGTTATTATTGCAGGGAAAACATTGGACTTGTTAAGAGAGCTTGTTTGATAAAAGACAGTAAGTTGTGTGATTGGAATGTTTTATTGGCTGTGTCACACCCTGATCTGTTTCACCTGTCCTTGTTCTTGTCTCCACCCCCCTCCAGGTGTCGCCCATCTTCCCCACTTATCCCCTGGGTATTTATACCTGAGTTTTCTGTCTGTCTGTGCCAGTTCGTCTTGTTTGTTCAAGCCTACTAGCGTTTTGTCTCAGCTCCTGCTTGTCTCTAGTCTTTAATTTTCTCGGTTTTTGACCTTCTCCTGTCCTGACCCTGTTCCTGCCCGCCTCTGACCCTGCCCGCCGTCCTGTTCCTTTGCTCCTGCTCTGGATTACCAACGTCTGCCTGACCTGACCTGTCGTTTGCCTGCCCCGGTGGTTACAAGAAACAATGTTATTTAACACAGTCTGCACTTGGGTCTTACCTTGATTCCTGACAGGCTGACCCTTTACAGTTCTTTTTTGATTGCTTACACACTAAAATTAAAAGTAGTACACTATTATCAAAACCTTACACTCAAGAATCAAAACATCAGCCCCTATTTGCACAACTATAAGCACATTGTCAACCTCACACTTGTTGCAAAACTATACACACAGTGATTTGCAAAACACTAAACACACTTAACATACATTACACACAAAAATCTATCATGAAGTCACGTCCTTGCAATACCAAAGCACTGACTGTCAAATTACCACACCGTCCAACCAATTGGTTCAACACAGTCATCAGGTGTGCAAACACTTGTTTGCTTAATTGTAGACACACCAATCAGGTGTATACACTAGCATTATAAAAAGCAGCAGGTGAGTTCATCGGTCTTCAAGCACAATGGAAAGAGTCAGAGAAAGAGTAAGACGAGGAGGAGGAGGAGGAGGAGGAGAACGAGGAGGAAGAGGAAGACAAGAAGGTGCTCATAGAGGGCCAAATCTGACAAATGAGATCCGCGCAACACTGGTTGACCACGTTTTCAACCACGGCCTGACGCTGAGGGAGCCAAATCTAAGCCGATATACAGTGGCAAGTGTGATGAGAACATTTAGACTGGAAAATAGGTATTGTAAAAATAAAATATCATCATATGAAAAACATCTGCACGGTTTCAGTAACTGCTTACAGTACTGTATTCTATGCACTATCAGCACTTCTGTTACCTTTTCCTGTGAAATTACTGTACTATTGTATACTGTTTTTTTCTACATAGGATTGAGGGTCAGGGACGACAAGGGGGAAGGCCTCCTATGTTCACAGAACAGCAAGAGAGGGAGATAGTAAACATGGTTTTGCCAGACAATGCTATAACACTCAAGCAGCTCCAAGCTAACATTGTCAATAACCACGCCATTTTCAACGATATCCATCAGGTCTCAACATCAACACTGGCACGCATCCTAAAAAAAAAACATATTCAAATGAAGCAAATTTATCGAGTGCCTTTCGGGCGCAATTCCGAAAGGGTGAAACGACTGCGGCATGATTATGCAGAGGTATGTATTCACTTTAGCAGTGTGATCTTGCATACTGTCTCATCATCTTTTACTGTACTGTAATATGTATACTAGATCTACACTGAACTACACAATTTTGCCTGACACTGTTTTTCAGAGAGTTTTACGAATGGATGGAGAGGAGATCCAGCATGAGTTCATTTACGTAGATGAGGCTGGGTTCACCCTGACGAGTACACGAATGAGGGGAAGAAACATCATTGGCCACAGGGCTATAGTCAATGTCCCAGGGCAACGTGCCGCCATTACACAGAATGGGGTCCTCCACCGCCATGCCCATATGGGCCCTTACAACACAGCACTCATACTTACATTCTTGGACCAATTGCACAACATAACAGCAGCAAATCAAATAGATCATATGCAATACATTGTTGTCTGGGACAATGTGTCTTTCCACCGCTCTGCTCTGGTTCAGAACTGGTTTCAGCAACATCCACATTTCACCGTCCTATATCTTCCACCATACTCTCCATTCCTCAACCCTATAGAATATTTTTTTCTCGGCATGGCGGTGGAAGGTATATGATCTCCGTTCCAGGCTGAGGTACCCCTCATCCAAGCCATGGAGGAGGGCTGTGACCATATGGAGGTAGCAGCAATGCAAGGATGGATTCGTCATTCAAGACGTTTCTTTCCAAGGTGTCTTGCTAATGACAACATTGCCTGCAGATCCAGCTAGGCGAAGAGACAATGTCTAGTTATTTCCGTATTTATTTTTTTGAACTTACAATATGTAAAGTGATGTTTGGTTACAGTATTATGAATCTCCATGTCAACATTTTGGGCGTGTTGAGAAATAAATTAGTTTCTTCAGTCTACAACAGTCTTGTGTAGTGTTTGGTGAATTTACATTATATTGGTACTTTGTTGATAGTAGCCTACTCTAATCATAGGGAAGTAGAAGTGCTAAAAGTGTTTTAGGTTTATCACAGCAGAGTGTAACTCGTGTAAACAGAGTATAGTAATGAGAAACGTGTGTGTTTCATATGGTAACAAAGTGTGTTTTTTAAAAAGAAGTGTATAGTTTTTACAAGAGTGTTTAATTTCGCAAAGGATCAGTAGTGTTTTGCTAATTGGGTGTGTGGTTGTGCTAATTGTGTGTAGTGTTTTGTTACTTGGGTGTGTGGTTGTGCTAATTGTGTGTAGTGTTTTGTTACTTGGGTGTGTGGTTGTGCTAATTGTGTGTAGTGTTTTGCTAATTGGGTGTGTGGTTGTGCTAATTGTGTGTAGTGTTTTGAAAATCGTGCTTAAGCAATCAAAAAAAACTGTAAGACATCGTATGAGAAAAGGTGGTCATTGCTACAGTACAACTTAGCTCATGTTTTTGATTCCAGAAACCAGGTATCTTGGTTGTAAAAAGTAAACAAAAATGTGCTCGGCTCTTTACAATCAAGACTAGATAACTATAATGGACACAAATATTGGGGCCATGTTTCCTGAACATACTCTGTTTTTGATTGTTCTCTCAATGCTTGTCCCGGGTTTGTCCATGTGTTCTCTGTCAATCTGAATAAACCTTTCAGAGAGAGAGAACCTGACCACTCCAACTGACCCAAACTTTAGGAAAGCTTTGACGATGTCCAGACTCAGTGGGCCTTGCTATTGAGAAAGGCTGCCATAGGTAGACCTGGCCCTCAAGAGAAGACACACTGCCCACAAAATGAGATGGAAACTGAGCTGCACTTCCTAACCTCCTGTCAAATGTATGACCATATTAGAGACATGTTTCCCTCAGATTACACAGATAAACAAAGAATTTGAAAACAAACCCAATTTTGGGTGAAATACCAGTGTGCCATCGCAGCAGCAAAATGTGTGACCTGCTGCCACAATAAGATGGAACATTTGTGAGTGTAATGTTTACTGTACATTTTTGTTGTTTATTTCACTTTTGTTTATTATCCAGTTCACTTGCTTTGGCATTGTTAACATGTCTTTCCCATGCCAATAAAGCCCTTACATTTAATTGAGAGAGAGAGAGGGGACAGTGGATGTATCGTACTGTCAGTGATGTTTTTGATCTGATCTGAGGCGCTGCTGGTGTCAGAGGTTAAAGGGCAGGATCAGGGTTTTTCCTGCATGTTAAATTTCCGGCAGCAGGCTCTTCCTAGTGGGCCTTAGTACCTGTTACTCCTCAAGGGGCTCCCTGCCTCACCCCTCCATCCCTCCTCCGCCCCGGGCTCGCCACTCCAACACTCCTGGCTTACCCCCCCCCCACTTAGCTCAGAGGCTCCCCACCTCAATTCCTAACCCAGCCCCCGCCCCCCAGCTTGCACCTCTAATCAGCATTCAGCCCACTACCTCAGTCCTCTCATCACAAACCCTCCTGGATTTCTTTTCATACTATGGGGGTATGATAGCCACTTAATAATTCATATTTAGAGTGAATACCCGTGCACTGAGAAATTCTGATTCATCCTGTCTTCCAGTAGCTTGGTTTGTCCACAGCATTCTCTTTCTTGCATCATTTAAGCCTGATGGTTTTGCTTGTGTGGCTTGGTTAAACTTGATTTGAGCCCTTTGCAGTACGGTTGTTCAGTTGAGTCGTCTCCATTTTGTTGGTTGGAAAGTTTGGGATGAAAGGGCGGATGGGAGGATGGGCCGCAGACAAGGTCTTTCTTCTCTCAAACAACATTAAAGCATTTGAACAGATTCCCAGATCCCAGATTGTACCTATAAAGTTTAAAGAGAAACAAGAACACAGGCAGAAGCCAGATTTGATCTGACCCATGACTGTTGACCAGCCAGCCAGCCAGCCAGCTCCCATTTTCAGATGTGGCTGTGTGTGAGATTAGAGGGGAATGTTCTGTGAAGGTGTTTGCGTGTGAAGGTGTTTGCGTGTGAAGGTGTGTGAGAAGCAGCCTGAGTTGCTGAATTCTTTCTATTGCCCTTAACCATTACAAGCATTACATGGACAAATCAACCCTGAATAGATCACAGGAACTGTGTCTTCTCTTGTCACAACACCAAACATCCTCTGGCTTCTCAGATCATGCTGGAACATTGTGGGCCAATAGGAGAACTGGCTCTGGCCATGCTGAGAACCAATAGGAAAGCAGGTTGTTAACACTCGCTAATCCAATGAGAGAACAGGGTGTAGATGGGCTCCGGGCCAATGACAGGAGAGTGTCTGTCTTTGTTACATGTGGTGTCCAGATTGATGTAAAAGCTTTAACCTGTGTGAACAACATGGATAGGTCACACATCATTTACTCACATGGAAAGACTCTTTCAAATCATTCCTTTTATTTTTTTATGTTTTAGTTCAGAATGTCAGATTGATATTTACGTGTGTGTGTGTGTGTGTGTGTGTGTGTGTGTGTGTGTGTGTGTGTGTGTGTGTGTGTGTGTGTGTGTATGAGCAAGTGTGTAAGCAAGTGTGTGTGCAGTCTTTGTGAGCCCCGCCTGCATGAACCCAGGCTATTTTTCCTGTTAGTTTTGCTTTCATGTTTCCATTTGAAGGCGATCAGAACTAAATCAATCTAAATGATGGGGTGGTTTGTATACTTCTTAGGATCAGGCAGAGAGAGACATTTGCCTTTTCCCTTTAAGCATGTTCTTTTTGGAGTTCCACTTGTCAGGAGGGAGATAAATATAGTTTAGGACAAACCTAAATAAATGGGTGGGTTCAGCAATGCTCAGAACAACAAGCCACAGAGGAAGATGTTACCTAGCAGCCTACACAGGCTTCCTCCCTCTCACTGTTATGGAAACAAAATGTCTGTGTGTGTCCTAGTCTGCACTGCACCTTTACAGCTCCACCACTAGACAGGAGCGCTATCCAAACAGGGGAGGAAGTAGCTGCTGCACCACCACATTAACCGGAGGAGGAGACGGTGTTAAGAATGATTAGTCACCCTGCTATAATGTGTGTCTCACTTCCTGGTTAAATACTTCCTGGTTACAGAGTGGCGAGGCGGACTGTAGGTCCTAGTTACCACTAGGCAGGGCAGTCTGTGGAAGAGCTTAATTCTACCTTTACGCTGTGTGACTCATTCAGGTTAAATAAAGACAGGTGCCATTTTAGTTTAGTCCTGATGGTGTTGTGCTGAAACATGTATTACACCCTGAGGACTGTGACTCCTGTAGAGTTTTCATGTATGGAAATGTCATTTCACCAAGCATACACTGTCCTCTCTCTCCACACAGATGTGTCCTGTAAAAGGTTTAAAATAGCACATTACAGGGAGAGGAGAAAATCATATGAAGATATTACAGGTATTAAAATAGAGAATAGGATTAAATGAAGGGAATGTAAAGTATGTTACTTGCAGGGTGGGAAACCTCATCTTGACTGAAAGGGTAATAACTTTAGAAGAGGTAAACATATGGTCATTCCATTGAGGGGTTTGTTAGTAACTTCGTCCCCATGCTATTGCACACAGTACATATAGAACTGGGATATCAACGAATTTGAGTTTTCCTTAGTGGGAGGGACCATGTAATTCTAAGGGAGTGACCAACTGGGTAAAGTATTTGTCTTCATTTAATTTTTGTGAATCACACAACTGCAAGGCGTTATTTGGGAGATGATTGGTTGGTAGATTAAGCCAACGCCTATACAACGGGAGTTTCTCCCAGTCTTTCTGTATTGGCTAACAAAGGCCAAGTTTGACGTGTCTGGGAACAGGATTAGGCTTGTAGTGCTCTTTTTTGCCATTATCATGGGATGTCCAATCCAAAATCAACACACAACCACAGCTCTGCTCACAGGTAGGCTGTGTAAGTGCAGCAGATAGGCCTAGCTCTCTCTTTTCTTACAGATGTGTCTGTGTGCATACAGTATTATTTTTATAAAGTTTTTATTCATTTAACTAGGCAAGTCAGTTAAGAACAAATTACAATGACGGCCTACCCCGGCCAAACCCAGGGCCAGTTGTGCACCGTTCTATGGGACTCCCAATCACAGCCAGATGTGATGCAGCCTGGATTCCAACCAGGGACTGCAGTGACGCCTCTTGCATTGAGATGCAGTGTCTTAGACCACTGCGGCACTCGGGAGCCCTTTTCCAGACTGTCACTGTCAGTATAGATGCAGTGTCTTAGACCACTCCGGCACTCGGGAGCCCTTTTCCAGACTGTCACTGTCAGTATAGATGCAGTGCCTTAGACCACTGCGCCACTCGGGAGCCCTTTTCCAGACTGTCACTGTCAGTATAGATACAGTGCCTTAGACCACTGCGCCACTCAGGTAGAGTCAAGTGTAGACAGAGCCTTGCAAAAAGAGGAGAAGAAGGAGAGGGAGGAAGAGATGGAGGAGAAGGAGGAAGAAGATGAGAGTGAGGAGGCAGAGTAGAAGGTGGAGGAGGTGGGAGAGGAGACGGAGGAGGCAGAGGAGGAGGTGGAGGAGGTGGGAGAGGAGACGGAGGAGGAGGAGAAGAGGGAGGGGTCATAGGATGAGGAGAGGGAGGAGGAAGAGGGAGTGGAGGAGGTGGGAGAGGAGGAGGAGGAAGAGGAGGAGAAGGTTGGAGAGGAGGTGGAAGATGAAAGGGAGGAGGTGGGAGAGAAGGAGGAGGAGGTGGGAGAGGAGGAGGGGGAGGAGGAGGAGTAAAGGAAGGGGGAAGAGGAGGAAGAGGAAGAGGAGGAGGAGGTCTTCCTAGAGATAGCTGCCCAGAGGAGACACGATTAGGAGGTGAAGCAGTCAAATGCTCTGCTCCTGATGTGCTGGCACATCATCATAACCCCAGGCTGTTACTATGCTGTTGTAGAGAAGGGAGGAGAGGTGGGAATAGTAGAGGAGAGGAGAGGGAGAGGAGGAGACTGATAGCAGCTCCTTGTGGCTCGCTTCAGCCTGCTTATTCATCATAGCACAGCCCCAACCATACACACACGCACACACACGAACTCACACAACACATACACAGCTTACAGTTTATCTACAGGAGCCCACAGCTAACAACCAATAACCCAGTACTAAGTCTGGAAGCACACACACTGAGCCGACATGGTTAGAGACTATGTCAGGACGGGGCCTGATAACACTGTGTCCAACTGTCTGGCACAGGAGCAAACTTTATTACATGTACACACACACACACACACACACACACACACACACACACACACACACACACACACACACACACACACACACACACACACACACACACACACACACACACACACACACACACACACACACACACACACACACACACACACTCTCACACACACACACACCCACACACACATACACACACACACCAACCATCCTAAAAAAACGTGCAGGGCTCCTGAGAGACCTGGTTGCCCTAGGTGGTTATCTTTCATTTAATTCAACGTGTCTCATATGACAAAACGGCCAGCTTTATGGAAACACCTTGGTGTTAACACCACTGAATGGAACCTTTGTTTTTGCATTCCTGTGTTGTGTGAACAATGTTATGGTTTCCCTGACTGATAATTACTAGAGACTGAAGACTGGGCTGTTCTTTCTCTGCCTCTCTCTCTCTCTTTCTCTGCCTCTCTCTCTTTCTCTGCCTCTCTCTTGCTCTCTCTCTGCTTCTCTCTCTTTGTCTCCCTCCCTCCCTCCCTCTCTCTCTCTTTCTCGCTCTCTCTCTCTTTCTCGCTCTCTCTCTCTCTGCCTCTCTCTCTTGCTCTCTCTCTGCTTCTCCCTCCCTCCCTCCCTCCCTCCCTCCCTCCCTCCCTCCCTCCCTCCCTCCCTCCCTCCCTCCCTCCCTCCCTCCCTCCCTCCCTCCCTCTCTCCTCTATCTCTCCCTCCTCTATCTCTCTCTCTCTCTTCCTCTCTTCTGCTCCTGCCTGACAGGCTTATCTTCTCAGTCGGTCGGTGTGTGTGTGGACCATGACAGTAATGGTACCTGACACCTACTTTAGCGCCTTTCACACACATTGAGACTATCATTTGCCAAACTTTCTTTTCTTTACACCGGGGAGAGAAAAACAACTATTTTGGAGCAACTGAAGGGTGTAAAAAAGTGTTTTGTTTTTCTTCTCTGATAATTTGAACCAGGTCAGAAAATGAACGTGTTGTTATATAATTGTGAGGTAAGTGTTAAATGAGGCCCATGGGGTGCAGGGTTGTTTTCCTGCCCTCGGGGGCTGGGACTGTGAGGCCTTGATGGAACTTAATGCAACACATATTTATTGTGTTAGGTTGAGCTGAGGTGTGACGGGTTTGATGCTGCCTCCATTACAGTCATTAGTGGGGATGAAACAGCAAGCTAGCGGCCACTGAAAGCTGCTCTCTCTCCCTGTCATCCTCTCTCTGTGTTCAAAGCACAAGCTGCTGAAACTGAAATGGCCATATGGGAAATTACCCTTTGGCTTCATGGTGAACAGATGATTAGGGCTTGATCTGTCAGTTGTCCTAGTAACACAATGCAATAACAATCATTTTACACTGCGACAGTAAAGTACCAGGGTGTAAAAGCATTGGAGAGGAGATGGCATGAAAGCACCCCTTCAGCAGACTGTCTAGAGTTTCTAGATCTTGCAGGTGACTACAATCTTGTCTTGACACTCGCTTTACTTACGCCTGAATATGAGCAGTCACGGACAGCATGCTTGAATGTTGAGACCTGACAACTTTTGTGAGGATTAAAGGAGATAGTTGCGGTAGTGCTGTGATATTGAGGCATGTTCTGTTGCTTGATCCGTTTCAGTGTGTCTAACCCTGTGATCCGTGTGCTAACATGACCCACTGGGGTAAGATGAGTGCCTT
>NC_048570.1:77660437-77662937 GCF_013265735.2 Oncorhynchus mykiss | reverse complement strand
CACCAAAGTTGCAGATCATCAGAACAGTTTATCATGCTCACATTGTTCCTTTGTTGTGGGATAGATCCTCTCAGGAGTTACCTCTGCCACCACATAATGAGTAGCAACACCATTCCATTTGTCCTGTTTTCCATTTTGACACAGTGTGCAGGTGTGTCTCTATCACATAGACAGTGTTTGATGTATCTGGTAGAGTGGATGTTCAGGGTAACACAGGACTGCATTGTTTCTCCATGACTATGACCCATTCAGAGCACACAGTAGATTTATGCCAGTCATCTCTCCTAGAGAGTCTACGTCAGTACTGCTGTCACCCTAGGCTTGCTTCATGGAAGAAATGTTTTAGGTGCGTTATCCAAACATAAAAGATGGATTGATAAGGGTCTTGGTGTGGTAGTTTGAGGACAGATAACAAAAGATGGATTGATAAACTAGAGAGAGGTAAGAGTTATTTATCCTCTTGTCTTACTGTCTTACAGGGCTCACCTCACCTCTCAGATCATACTGTACATACTGTAACTACCACACACAGACCCCTATCAATTTGGCCCTCGTAACATAATGGCCACCTAATCATCCTCAGCTTCCAATTGGCTCATTCATTCCCACTCTTCTTCACCTGAGTGAAAGATTTATGGTTGGAAATAATGAAGAAAGAAGTACAGACTCTCAGTGCATAACAAACACATTGAATAGACCTCCAGTACCGGAGACTGTTCACGGTACTGGAGGGGATGCTGCCCCCGGGAAGAGGATGTTGGCATTGAAACAGGTATAACCCATCTCTTCCAGTCTCTGGTGCTGCTTGATGAAGCTGTCTCTCTTCCCAGACCCTCTCATGGCAGCACCCCAATAACAGAACACACTAATCCCATGTTGGAGAGGTGTATAATGATATCTTAAGGCAGTGTGGATGTCTCCTCTCCGTGTGGTGCCAGTTCCCTGGGCCATGAGGAGCCTACCCCCTCCACCTCTCCCCCAGCCTCAGTCACCCAGTCCCAGCAATATCCCTAAGGCAAGGGGCAGGCTTGTAGGGCCCTAGCCTCCATCACATGCCACAAAGGAAAACACTAAGCATTGACACAAAGAGACATTTCTTCGTCATCTCTTACTATTGAGCTAATTGAGAAAGGAGGGTGTCTGTGTGTGTAGGACTTAGGGTGGGGGGGGGGGGGTGAATGAGAAAGTCAGGGAGTTGTCAAGGTGGTGTGTGTTTGCGTGTGTGTATCATTCTCTCGCCTTGATTGGTGGCGGGGTCCAGGCGGGAAGGGGGAGGATGGGGGAGGCGGGGATAGATGGAGGCACTTGTGTGTGGGGCTAATCCAGGAGAATCTCTCCTCTCTCCCTTTGAAGGGGAACAGATGTAGATTTACATATGTGGAGGTCCCTGGTCCCTGGCCTCTGATGAGATTAGCTGGGTGGTGTGGTTTCATGGCGACTGGAAGGTGCATATTTAATCAATGCCTGAAGCTAAGGCTGGGGCTGGCTGGGCTGGGTGTCGTGGGCCAGGCCCTCAGAGAGGAGAGGGAGTCTATGGGACAATGGAAGACGAGACTTCATGTCAGCCGGGCCCAGACGGGAACAGAGCGGCTAACAGATTGCGCTGGCCATTGAGTGGGCCTGAGAGGGTCTAGGAGAAGCTGTGAGGGCCTGGGCCTGGGACAAGGATTTAAGGGTTTACATACAGGCAGGGAGTGTTTGGGGAGACACTCCTGCTGGATCTACAGCACCACAGTTAATAAAGGGGTTTAGGGCTTGTAGCACCTCATCTGTACATTTGTTTGTTTGAGCCGCACATGCATGCCTTTTGATGCAGAGAGAGGGGTGTGTGTGTGACTGAGGGGTGTTTGTGTTGTGTGTGGGAGCTATGGTGACATCACTCTAGAGCTCAGTGGATGATATTCAGAAGGAATAATAGATTATTCTGTAGATGTCACCAACACAGCTGTCAATTGTGTCTGTAGTTAATAACCAGGTGTTAATGACTGAAAGGTTAACTAAGCCACAGATCTATACTGACAGAATGAGTGGACATGACTTTGTATGGTTCAAGACATGTGCAGGCTTCTCCATTCATAGCTTGTCTGGCAGGACAGGCTAGTAGGAATGTAGCTGTTTTTTGAAGTTACTGTTGTTAAAAGTTGTGCTTACACATATTGAAGCAAATTTTACGTGTAGTCTTTTTACGTACAAGTCAGAAGACAAGTAATACAAGTAATACGACAACCCCAAAACTTTACTTTAGCTACCCACTATGTTATCCATTTCTTCAGATGCTGACATCTTTACATAGATTTTTTTTGTTCAATACAAGCACAACCAAGATACAAACATTTCCTCTACCTCTTCAGTCTTGTACTTACGGACTTTCTCAATAAACTATTCCCTATTCTGCTAAAACAGCTCTGTGCTTGTTTTCAGAGATGGGAATGAAGAGGTTTGGGAGAGTGGGTACTCTTTCTTCATCTCTACCTCGCTCCCTCTCCTTCCCTCTCTGCTC
>NC_048570.1:77567937-77655437 GCF_013265735.2 Oncorhynchus mykiss | reverse complement strand
AGCTGCTGTGAGGTTTGAAGTGTTGTCATGCGGGTAAATAGACTACGTAAACAACAATAATGGAGGTGTGTTTGTGGCGAACAGCACAGTGCGGTAGTTGGCTGTGAGTAGAGGAGGGTCAGGTGGGATGTGTCATGGTGTATCTTGTCATCACATTGAGGAAACGCTTACCTAACGTCAACTTCGTGTTGCTCAAGCATATTGCACCCGCCACATGTTGTACTGTAGCTTCATTCAGCTGACTTCACTTGCCATATGTACCTATTATCTTCAAAATGAAGATGTTTTTTCATGTTCAAGATGGGATTTTGTGTGGTGTCTCACAGGTGCTATCTACGCATGTGCACACACGCACACACGCACACATGCACACACACACACATGCACACACGCACACACACTGAAATGCAATTCCTGTAGTCTGAGCATGCATAATTAAGGTGTACCTTGTTTGGAGAGAGTGCATGTCACCTCTCGATGTGCACGCCACATCCCGAAAGAAGCTTTGAATAATGAAGAGTGTCACCTATGCAAAATGCAGGAGATGAGGAGGCCTGCTTAAGAATATGTGTGTGTGTGTGTGTGTGTGTGTGTGTGTGTGTGTGTGTGTGTGTGTGTGTGTGTGTGTGTGTGTGTGTGTGTGTGTGTGTGTGTGTGTGTGTGTGTGTGTGTGTGTTTCTGCTTGGATATGTAGTAATGTGTGTGTGTGTGTGTGTCTACGTAATGTCTGTGCACATGTGTGTGTGTGGCAAGGTGTGTGTGTGGTAAGGTGTGTGTGTGTGACAAGGTGTGTATGTGGTAAGGTGTGTGTATGTGGCAAAGTGTGTGTGTGGTAAGGTGTGTGTATGTGGCAAGGTGTGTGTGTAGGAGGAGGGCTCCCTGTCATTTAACACAGCACAGCCAGGACACCCGGCCATATGTGATTGTAGTGAGCTGACAGCTGGGCCCCATGCTCCCCTCGCCCCTCACACCCCTCTCATCGGCCCGCTCTGACTGACGGCTCCTGTCCCAGGGAGCAGGGCGTAAATGGAGACATGGTCTGGGGCATCTGTTGGAGCTGTGTCTTCATCACAGCCTTTGTGCATCAGCAGGAGCAGCAGCTCTGGACGGGCCCACTAGACTAGAGTAGTAGATGAAGCCTGCTGTTTCTGCTGCTGTTACTGCCCCTCTTAACTTACCTTCATTTACAATAGAGGAACATCTTTAAATGGAACTTGAATTGTACGTTTCAGCGTCACAGTGCTGGGGTAGTGTTCAAAAGTCTTATTTCTTTGTGAATTGATGTTCAGTTAGTGTTTGTGTTGGTAGTTAATGTCTTATCTTGTTGTTATAGCCTTGATACAGTATTGTTGCAGGGGAACTTTCTAATCCTACACTAGGGAAATAGGATTGATATATGTAGTGTGGGACCTGAGTGTTAGTACAGGGATGAATGGATAGTACAACACAACACATACACTAAGACAAGATGTCACCAGTCATGTCCCTTGTCTCCTGCAGTCAATCTCTCTTCCCTGGGGCCCTGACTGTTCCAAAATGGGCTAGCGATCCCCTGGCTAGTGATCCCCTGACTGGACAGAACAGGACAGGACAAGATGCCCCCACCCCCCTCTCTCTCTGTCTCTCTCTCCCCCTTCTCTCTCTCTCTCGCTCTCTTAGAATAGAAAGAGAGAGAAATATTAATTATTTACACCACAAGCTTAAGATGAAACAAACCAGAGGAACAGGAACCCCACCAAACTGAGACCCTTTTGATGCTACAGCGGGCCCACTAGTGCAGTAATTGGTTTTCAGGGTGCAGCAGTATTGGGCCCAGTGGCGCAGGAGCAGGCTCCCTGGTGCAGGAGTGCAGCAGTGCAGTAAAGGGGCCCCTTGTAGTTGGAGTGGGCCGCCTGATGGGGGAGAGGCCCTTTGGTGCAGGAGAGGGTCTCATGGTGCAGTAATAGGATCTGGAGTCCATGCTGAAGTTAGTTGAGAGAGGGTCTTTATCTGAGGAACAACAATAGAGACAGGGACAGAGATACGGAGATAGCTGAATGGTGGCCTCAGCGCTCAGGGAGTAAGTTGGCCATGAATTAGTAAAGTGGAAAAGTAGCTAATCGTGTTCTGGAGCTGGCTGGCTCTCAGCAGCATGTGGAGAGAACCAGAAGTGTTGAACACTGAGCAGAGCAGAGCCAGGTAAGAGCCTGGACAGGACAGGCCAAGACAGGACTCCATTTAGGGCATACAGTAGAGACACAGGGAGAACCACACCCTCCCACTGGCATAAACAGACCAGAGCTACAGTACATCTATGGCAAAGAGAACATGTAAGGGTTAGTAGTGGTTGACGGTTTTTAGTTTGACCCTAGAATCAAATATTGCATTGGTCAATTCTGACTAGGTGGTTAGCTGGACCTGTTCACATACACTACCGTTCAAAAGTTTGGTGTCACTTAGAAATGTCCTTGTTTTTGAGAGAAAAGCAAATTTTTTGACCATTAAAATAACATTAAATTGCTCAGAATATACAGTGTAGACATTGTTAATGTTGTAAATAACTATTGTAGCTGGAAACGGCTGATTTTTCATGGAATATCTACATAGGCGTACAGAGGCCCATTATCAGCAACCATCACTCCTGTGTTCCAATAGCACATTGTGTTAGCTAATTCAAGTTGATCATTTTAAAAGGCTAATTGATAATTAGAAAACCATTTTGCAATTATGTTAGCACAGCTGAAAAATGTTGTCTGATTAAAGAAGCAATAAAACTGGCCTTCTTTAGACTAGATGAGTATCTGGAGCATGAGCATTTGTGGGTTCGATCTCAATCCCATTGAACACGTCTGGGACTTGTTGGATGGGAGAGTAAGGCTAGGGCCATTCCCCCCAGAAATGTCTGGGAACTTGCAGGGGCCTTGGTGGAGAGTGGGGTAACATCTCACAGCAAGAACTGGCAAATCTGGTGCAGTCCATGAGGAGGAGATGCACTGCAGTACTTAAAACTTCTTAGGGCTGCAATCCCGCTAACAGGATCGATATGACAACAGCCAGTGAAAGTGCAGGGCGCCAAATTCAAAACAACAGAAATCCCATAATTAAAATTCCTCAAACATAGAAGTATTTCACACCATTTTAAAGATACACTTCTTGTTAATCCCACCACAGTGTTTCAAATAGGCTTTACGGCGAAACTACTACAAACGATTATGTTAGGTCAGAGCCAAGTCACAGAAAAACACAGCCATTTTTCCAGCCAAAGAGAGGAGTCACAAAAATCAGAAATAGAGATAAAATTAATCACTAACCTTTGATGATCTTCATCAGATGACACTCATAGGACTTCATGTTACACAATACATGGATGTTTTGTTTGATTATTTATAAAAAAATCTCAGTATACATTGCCGCGTTGTGTTCAGTAGTTCCAAAAACATAAAATCAAATCAAATATATTTATATAGCCCTTCGTACATCAGCTGATATCTCAAAGTGCTGTACAGAAGCCCAGCCTAAAACCCCAAACAGCAAGCAATGCAGGTGTAGAAGCACAGTGGCTGGGAAAAACTCCCTAGAAAGGCCAAAACCTAAGAAGAAACCTAGAGAGGAACCAGGTTATGAGGGGTGGCCAGTCCTCTTCTGGCTGTGCCGGGTGGAAATTATAACAGAACATGGCCAAGATGTTGAAATGTTCATAAATGACCAGCATGGTCAAATAATAATAATCACAGTAGTTGTCGAGGGTGCAGCAAGTCAGCACCTCAGGAGTAAATGTCAGTTGGCTTTTCATAGCCGATCATTAAGAGTATCTCTACCACTCCTGCTGTCTCTAGAGAGTTGAAAACAGCAGGTCTGGGACAGGTAGCATGTCCAGTGAACAGGTCAGGATTCCATAGCCGCAGGCAGAATAGTTGAAACTGGAGCAGCAGCACGGCCAGGTGGACTGGGGACAGCAAGGAGTCCTCATGCCAGGTAATCTTGAGGCATGGTCCTAGGGCTCAGGTCCTCCGAGAGAGAGAAAGAAAGAGAGAAAGAGAGAATTAGAGAGAGCGTACTTAAATTCACACAGGACACCGGATAAGACAGGAGAAGTACTCCAGATATAACAAACTGACGCTAGCCCCCCGACATATAAACTGCTGCAGCATAAATACTGGAGGCTGAGACAGGAGGGGTCAGGAGACACTGTGGCCCCAATCCGATGATACCCCCGGACATCCGGCGATTTTGCAGAGAGCCACATCAATTTACAGAAATACTCATAATAAATGTTGATGAAAATACAAGTGTTATGCATGGAACTTTAGATACACTTCTCCTTAATGCAACCGCTGTGTCAGATTTCAAAAAAGCTTTACGGAAAAAACAAACCATGCAATAATCTGAGTACGGCGCTCAGAGACCAAACAAGCCAAAAAGTTATCCGCCATATTGTGCAGTCAACAGAAGTCAGAAATAACATTATAAATATTCACTTACCTTTGATGATCTTCATCACAATGCACTCCCAGGAATCCCAGTTCCACAATAAATGTTTGTTTTGTTCGATAATGTCCATCATTTATGTCCAAATAGCTACTTTTGTTAGCGCGTTTTGTGAACAAATCCAAACTCACAAAGCTCTCCACTAGGAGCAAACGAAATGTCAAAAAACAGTCCGTAGAAACATGTCAAACGATGTATAGATATCAATCTTTAGGATGTTTTTAACATAAATCTTCAATCATGTTCCAACCTGAGAATGATTTTTTCTTCAGAAATGCAATGGAACGCGAGCTAACTCTCACGTGAACGAGCTTCAAGAGCTTGTGGCACTCTGCCAGACCACTGACTCAAAGAGCCCTTATGAGCCCATCCTTTACCGCAGAAGCATCAAACAGGGTTCTAAAGACTGTTGACATCTAGTGGAAGCAACATGACCAATATCCCACTGTATCTTCAATAGGGAATGCGTTGAAAAATTACCAACCTCAAATTTCCCACTTCCTGGTTGGATGTTTTCTCAGGTTTTTGCCTGCCATATGAGTTCTGTAATAATCACAGACATCATTCAAACAGTTTTAGAAACTTCAGAGTGTTTTCTATCCAAATATACTAACTATACAAATATGCATATATTAGCAACTGGGACTGAGTAGCAGGCAGTTTACTCTGGGCACCTCTGGGCACCTTATTCATCCAAGCTACTCAATACTGCCCCCAGCCATATGAAGGCAATGCAGCTGATGGCCACACCAGATACTGTTACTTTTGATTTTGACCCCCCTTTGTTTAGGGACACATTATTCCATTTCTGTTAGTCACATGTCTGTGGTACTTGTTCAGTTTATGTCTCAGTTGTTGAATCTCGTTATGTTCATACAAATATTTACACATGCTATGTTTGCTGAAAATAAATGCAGTTGACAGTGAGAGGACGTTTCTTTTTTGCTGAGTTTATATATGTAGGCTTCACCACAGAGCAGTACTAATGTGTTTTTGCTTGTTTTAACCCCGGTACTAAGTGCTAGCAGTTAGCTACTAACCCTGGGGTGTTTACCTCTTCTTTAATCTCAACCATTTAACCGAGAGAGAGGCTCTCCACTGCCCAGAGGGGCTTGCTGATAAAAATGGAGGATAAATGTTTATTTTTCTCTTTAACTTGGTCAGCAGGGAATGGTAATAACATTAATTAGACATAAGAGCAAACAAGGAAGTTAAAGCAAGGCTAGGCTAATGATCTTGCTCTCTCTTTCTCTCTATCTCTCTATCTGTCTTGCTCTCTCTCTCTCTCTCTCTCTCTCTATCTCTCTCACTTCCTCTCCTCTTGTTTAATGAAAAATGACGTGGGTCATTGTCCTAGTCCAAAGATAGAGCAATAGATGGGGGGAGAGACAAAAAGATTAATGGAGAGAGAGAGATAAAGAAAGCCACAGCAAAGTGTTAGCATTACCATACCATTAGCATGCTGTTATGTGTTAGACTTATTGAGAATCAGTGCTGACTTTAAGGTTCAGTGTGTAGCCGACACCGACACTCAGAGGTGAGATCCCATCTTCTGTCCTCTTTCTGTGATGTTTTATATCACCATACATACAGGTCATTCCATTAGGGGACACCCTCCCAAGCTTCCCCCCCTCCCCCAAACCCCTCCCCCCAGGCCTGGATGTGATGTGGCGAATATCTTATCTAATTAAGTTTTAGAGCTGCATTTTCATTTGTTCATCACTTAAGTGCTTCCAGGATAACCTGATATCCAAAGGTCTGGTCCCAGTAGCTTCAAATGTCAAAATGCAATTATATGCATGATTAGCTTGACCCGTTTCCAGAGCCCCCTCCGCCTCCCTCCCTCCGTTTTCCCCCCCTTTGCCTCCCTGCGTCTCCCTCCACTGCTTCCCTACGCCTCCATCTCCCCTCCACCTCCCCTCCATCTCCCCTCCACCTCCCCTCCACCTCTCTGGCCAGAAAAGCTGACAACTGCTGGCATGTTTATTTTGATGAGATTAGGTGTGGAGGAGGTAGGTTAGGCATGAACAGCAGGGCACGGCACCCCCATCTGGCCAACAATGGAACTAACAACTAACCGCCAGCAAATAGAAGGAGCGGGGGATCGAGGGAGGGAGGGAGGGAGGGATGGATGGAGGGAGGGAGGGAGGGAGGGAGGGAGGGAGGGAGGGAGGGAGGGAGGGATGGATGGATGGATGGATGGAGGGAGGGAGGGAGGGAGGGAGGGAGGGAGGGAGGGAGGGAGGGAGGGAGGGAGGGAGGGAGGGAGGGAGGGAGGGAGGGAGGGAGTAAGCGCAGAATAAGTGCAGGTGAAGAGGAGAGATTCAGACAATCTCTCTCTAATATCGCCTCAGGAGCTAAAAAATAAATATGTGGGGGGAAAAAAGAATAAAACAATTTATGCTGCTTAAAGGATAATATGATCAGGACTTTTTAATCAAATCATCTTGATCCGGGGCGGGCAGGGCTTTACTTTGTGGTTAGCGCTTAGCGTAGCAGCAATCCGCTCTAATCTGATTGTGTGGAAGATAAGACTAAGGCTTTAGCCCCACTGTTGTTGCTACGCTGATTAGGGCCACTGTGGCACTCAGGGCCAAGTTGGGCTACACATACAAAGTACACATCCACGAAACACAGGTTTGCACGCAGACACACACACTCACACATACACATGTGTGCAATTACACAGACACGCACACAGGCATGTACATACGCACGCACACTCGCACATACTAATGAACAGATACGCACAAACAAAAATGATCACACATTCACAAACATTTCCATACATATAGAACACTATGTTTTATATATCTTCATACTTTGAATTTCTATACCTAGAACAAGTAAGAGTACCTCACCATTAAACAGATGGGACAAGGGGTTTATTTAAACAGGACTTTTACCATTACGTTTCCCTCAGTGCTTTTTCATCCTTTTCTTTGGTCTATATTTGGGACAGTTATTTAAAGTTGCTAAAGCAAGTCCTTCAGCACAGAAGTGCAAATGCAGTCCGTCTGCCAGGCAGCCATGCTGCAACTGCTTTGTCTCTGTGTGGGGTGGTCTGGCTAGAGTACAATAGAGAAATACAAAACTATACACAAATGTAGTCACACACACTACAAAAACATTCCTATCGCTGGTATCTCATGTCTTACAATTCCTATGGACATGGCCTGCTTGTCTTAATTGGTACGGATCTATGTTTGTAGTTAATGGTATTGAAAAAGAATAACAGAAGAAGTGTGCATTTTGGCAAAGGCAGGAGAAGGATGGAGGACAGGGATGTATGGAGACTAATTGTCTCCAAAGATAGTGACTGGTCCCTGGGTAGCCCATTAGAGCACCCCACTAGTTTTATCTTTCCCATGCTGGGATGGTGAAACCATGCTATGAAGAATATTAATGTACACGCTTGCACACGGGTATACATGCACAGGGGCAAATGTGTCACTCTCTGTTTGTCTGTTGGGCTGGGCAAATTTAAGGGCCTCTCTCTCCCACAGGAAAGCCTTCAGAGGTGTCTGAACCAACAGATGTTTTACTGTGACAGACTAAAGAGAGAGAAAGGGGCGCTTGACCTCTGATTAAGCTATTTTCACCCACTCCTCAAAGGGACCACCTGGAAAAGCAATGCCCCACCACCGATGGGTAGTTAGAGTACTGTATGACCACCACATTCACCTCTCAGTCCCTCATTTGAACAGCCCCTCATATGAGCACTGTTGAGTGGATACTCATATGCTAAGCAAATCAATATGCAGTAGGAGTTGAATTATGTCTGTTTCATTTTACAATCTGTTTGAAGGAATGTTTAGACAGTCTGAACTTTTCTGCATCTCAGAAATGCACATATTCAAGCATACAGTACTGCTGTTATAATGACAGCTCCCTGCAAGTTACATTACAGCAGACTCTCTTATCCAAAGTGACTTACAGGAGCAGTATGGCTAAGTGCCTTGCTCAAGGAAACATCAACAGATTTTTCACCTAGTCGGCTTGGGGATTCAAACCAGTAACATTTTGCTTACTGGCCTAACACACTTAACTGCTAGGCTACCTGCCGCCCCTAAGGTTTGTGTTGACTTACAGTACCAGTCAAAAGTTTGGACACATCTACTCATTCAAGGGTTTGTCTTATTTGTACTATTTTCAAAATTGTAGAATATTAGTGAAGACATCAAAACTATGAAATAATACATATGGAATCCTATAGTTACCAAAAAAGTGTGAAACAAATCAAAATATATTTGAGATTTGAAATCTTCAAAGTAGCCACCCTTTGCCTTGATGACAGCTTTGCACACTCTTGGCATTCTCTCAACCAGCTTCATGAGGTAGTCACCTTGAATGCATTTCAATTAACAGGCGTGCCTTGTTAAAAGTTAATTTGTGGAATTTCTTTCCTTTTGAATGTGTTTGAGCCAATCAGTTGTGTTATGACAAGGTAGGGGTGGAAAACAGAAGATATCCCAATTTGGTAAAAGACCAAGTCCGTATTATGGCAAGAACAGCTCAAATAAGCAGACAAACAACAGTCCATCATTACTTTAAGACATGAAGGTCAGTCAATCCGGAACATTTCAAGAACTTTGAAAGTTTCTTCAAGTGCAGTCGCAAACACCAAAAAAGCGCTAAAATGAAACTGGCTCTCATGAGGACCGCCACAGGAAAGGAAGACCCAGAGTTACCTCTGCTGCAGAGGATAAGTTCATTAGAGTTACCAGCCTCAGAAAGTGTATACCAAATAAATGCTTCACAGAGTTCAAGTAACAGACACATCTCAACATCAACTGTTCAGAGGAGACTGCGTGAATCAGGTCTTCATGGTCGAATTGCTGCAAAGAATCCACTACTAAAGGACACCAATAATAAGAAGAGACTTGCTTGGGCCAAGAAACACGAGCAATGGACGTTAGACCGGTGGAAATCTGCCCAACCGCCATGTCTTTGTGAGATGCAGAGTAGGTAAAAGGATGATCTCTGCATGTGTGGTTCCCACCTTGAAGCATGGAGGAGGAGGTGTGATGGTGTGGGGGTGCATTGCTGGTGACACTGTCAGTAATTTATTTAGAATTCAAGGCATACTTAACCAGCATGGCTACCACAGCATTCTGCAGTGATACACCATCCCATCTGGTTTGCGCTTAGTGGGACTATAATTTGTTTTTCAACTGGACAATGACCCAACACACCTCCAGGCTGTGTAAGGTATATTTGACCAAGAAGGAGAGTGATGGAGTGCTGCATCAGATGACCTGGCCTCCATAATCACCCAACCTCAACCCAATTGAGATGGTTTGGGATGAGTTGGACTGCAAAGTGAAAGAAATGCAGCTAACATGTGCCCAGCATATGTGGGAACTCCTTCAAGACAGTGAAGCTAGTTGAGAGAATCCCAAGAGTGTGCAAAGTTGTCATCAAGGCAAAGGGTGGCTAATTTGAAGAATGTAAAATACAAAATATATTTTAATTTGTTTAACACTTTTTTGGTTTCTACATGATTCCATGTGTGTTATTTCATAGTTTGTATGTCCTCACTATTATTCTACAATTTAGAAAATAGTAAAAATAAAGAAAAACCCTTGAATGAGTAGGTGTGTCCAAACTTTTGACTGGTACTGTATGTTGATGTTGCTGTATTCTGCCACTGTAGTGTCAGTAGATGGCATGGGTTTCCTCAGTGACCTCATCGTGTTCTATAGTGTGTGTAAAACTGTGTCTGTGTTCTGGTCGGTATTCTGGTTCGACACTTCACACTGGAAGAGACACGCTGTTGGACACTTAACATCTGTAACACAGCATTCTGACTTCCTCTGACTGCTTTGAGGCTAGGAAGACACACAGACATCATCTTCAGTAGTCTGGGCACAGCACAGCACAGTACAGAACAAATCAAATCAAAGTTTATTTGTCACGTGCGCCGAATACAACAGGTGTAAACCTTACAGTGAAATGCTTACTTACAGACTCTAACCAATGGTGCGGGAAAAAAAGGTATGTGTGTGTGTGTGTGTGTGTGTGTAGGTAAGTAAAGAAATAAAACAACAGTAAAAATACATTTGAAAAAAAGAGTAGCAAGGCTACATACAGACACCTGTTAGTCAGGGTTATTGAAGTAGTATGTACATGTAGGTATGGTTAAAGTGACTATGCATACATGATGAACAGAGAGTAGCAGGAGCGTAAAAAGAGGGGTTGGCGGATGATGGGACACAATGCAGATAGCCCAGTTAGCCAATGTGCGGGAGCACTGGTTGGTCGGGCCAATTTAGGTAGTATGTACATGAATGTATAGTTAAAGTGACTATGCATATAAGATAAACAGAGAGTAGCAGCAGCGTAAAAGAGGGGTTGGGGGTGGGAGGCACACAATGCAAATAGTCCGGGTAACCATTTGGTTACCTGTTCAGGAGTCTTATGGCTTGGGGGTAAAAACTGTTGAGAAGCCTTTTTGTCCTAGACTTGGCACTCCGGTACCGCTTGCCATGCGGTAGTAGAGAGAACAGTCTATGACTGGGGTGGCTGGGGTCTTTGACAATTTTTATGGCCTTCTTCTGACACCGCCTGGTGTTGAGGTCCTGGATGGGAGGCAGCTTTGCCCCAGTGATGTACTGGGCCTTACGCACTACCTTCTGAAGTGCCTTGCGGTCGGAGGCCGAGCAATTGCCGTACCAGGCAGTGATGCAACCAGTCAGCCATGCTCTCGATGTTGCAGTTGTAGAACCTTTTGAGGATCTCAGGACCCATGCCAATCTTTTTAGTTTCCTGAGTGGGAATAGGCTTTGTCGTGCCGTCTTCATGACTGTCTTGGTGTGTTTGGACCAATCTTGTTTGTTGTGGACACCAAGGAATTTGAAGCTCTCAACCTGCTCCACTACAGCCCCGTCGATGAGAATGGGGACGTGCTCGGTGCACCTTTTCCTGTAGTCCACAATCATCTTCTTAGTCTTGGTTACGTTGAGGGATAGGTTGTTATTCTGGCACCACCCGGCCAGGTCTCTGACCTCCTCCCTATAGGCTGTCTCATTGTTGTCGTTGATCAGGCCTACCACTGTTGTGTTGTCAGCAAACTTAATGATGGTGTTGGAGTCGTGCCTGGCCATGCAGTCGTGGGTGAACAGGGAGTAGAGGAGGGGACTGAGCACGCACCCCTGGGGAGCTCCAGTGTTGAGGATCATGACAGATGTGTTGCTACCTACCCTCTCCACCTGGGGGTGGCTTGTCAGGAAGTCCAGGATACAGTTGCTGAGGGAGGTGTTTAGTCCCAGGATCCTTAGCTTGGTGATGAGCTTTGAGGGTACTATGGTGTTGAACGTTGAGCTATAGTCAATGAACAGCATTCTCACATAGGTGTTCCTTTTGTCCAGGTGGGAAATGGCAGTGTGGAGTGCAATAGAGATCGCATCATCTGTGGATCTGTTTGGGTGGTATGCAAATTGGAGGGCGTCTAGGGTTTCTGGAATAATGGTGTTGATGTGAGCCATTACCATCCTTTCAAAGCACTTCATGGCTACGGACGTTAGTGCTACGGGTCTGTAGTCATTTAGGCAGGTTGCCTTTGTGTTCTTGGGCACAGGGACTGTGGTGGTCTGCTTGAAGCATGTTGGTATTGCTGACACAATCAGGGACATGTTGAAAATGTCAGTGAAGACACCTGCTAGTTGGTCAGCACATGCCCGGAGCACGTCTGGCCCCGCAGCCTTGTGTATGTTGACCTGTTTAAAGGTCTTACTCACGTCGGCTACGGAGAGCGTGATCACACAGTCGTCCGGAACAGCTGATGCTCTCATGCATGCCTCAGTGTTGCTTGCCTCGAAGCGAGCATAGAAGTGATTTAGCTCGTCTGGTAGGCTCGCGTCACTGGGCAGCTCGCGGCTGTGCTTCCCTTTGTAGTCTGTAATAGTTTGCAAGCCCTGCCACATCCGACGAGCGTCCTGATAAAGCCAGTGACTGATGTGATGTATTCCTCAATGTCATAGGAAGAATCCCGGAACATGTTCCAGTCTGTGATAGCAAAGCAGTCCTGTAGTTTAGCATCTGCTTCATCTAACCATTTTTTTATAGACCGGGTCACTGGTGCCTCCTGCTTTAATATTTGCTTGTAAGCAGGAATCAGAAGGATAGAGTTGTGGTCGGATTTACCAAATGGAGGGTGATGGAGAGCTTTATATGCGTCTCTGTGTGTGGAGTACAGGTGATCTATTATTTTTTTCCCTCTGGTTGCACATTTAACATGTCGATAGAGATTTGGTAGAACCAATTTAAGTTTCCCTGCATTAAAGTCTGCAGCCACTAGGAGCGCCGCCTCTGGGTGAGTGGTTTCCTGTTTGCTTATTTCCTTATACAGCTGACTGAGTGCGGTCTTAGTGCCAAATCTGTTTGTGGTGGTAAATGTACAGCCACGAAAAGTATGGCAGAGAACTTTCTAGGCAAGTAGTGTGGCCTGCAGTTTATCACAGTATACTCAACTTCTTGCAAGCAAATTCTAGAGACTTGTATAGAGACAAATATGCACAGACCGTCCCCCCTCGTCTTACCGGAGTGTGCTGTTCTATCCTGCCGGTGCAGCGTGTATCCCGCTAGCTGAATATCCATGTCGTCATTCAGCCATTATTCTGTGAAGCATAGGATATTACAGTTTTTGATGTCCCGCTGGTAGGATATTCGTGATCTTACCTCGTCTAGTTTATTGTCCAATGATTGCACGTAGGCGAGTAATATTGACGGTAACGGCAGCTTTGCTAGTTGTCTTCTGCGGGTCCGGATGAGGCATCCGGCTCTTCGTCCTCTGCATCACTTCCTTTTGCGAAAAAACCCACATAATAGCACAATTGGTTAGGAGACTGTAAAACGGCGGCCATCTCCTCTGGCGCCATTTTTTAATGAAAGCTAACTGTACGCTGGTGGGTGTGTGGCAGTGTGAGGATACACTAGCTCCTCTCAGTTTATATGTAGAACCAGACGTTTTTCCCGGTCAAGACATAGCTACATGACCAAGTATACTGTATATCTGCTGAATTTGTGCCCTATATATGCAGTACACTGCTCCAAACCTCTCTTGAGTCTCTATAGAATAACTGTACCCCTAATCTAGTCTCCTCCCTAAACCACAGGTTGTGAAACACAGGGTTGCAACATTTCGGGAACTTTCAATAAATTCCCTGGTATTTCCCAAATCCCGGTAGGAGGATTTCTGGAATCAGGAGGGAATAATAAGGAAATCTGTAATTTCTGGAAAACCAGGGAATTTATGGAAGGTTCACGGAATTTTGCAACCGTATGGAACACTCAGTGTGACTGGAGGTAAATCAGACCTACAGCATGACAAACTCTACTGGATGGTTCCACACACTTTCAATCACTATTGACTCAACTGTTAATTTTCTCTCTTTTTTCTTTTGTTGGGTGTGTGTCTGTAAAAAAACAACCTTTGTAGTGAATTCAGTAGAAACATGCTTTATTAATTGCCATATGTTTATTGACTTCTCTTTCATGCCAGTTATTTTGTTATTTCTTTGTAGTGGCAAAAGATCTCTGTGCATCATCGTTTGTGACCTATCTGAAATGTCAAAGGTGTCCTTTTGATGTGGAGTACAGACCTCATGCGAGGCAGCAGCTATGCCATTCTCAGAGTAGATGAGTGTGTGTGTTTTGATTAGGATGACACACACAAGGTGTGTGTGTTGTGAGTGTCAGGCAGCCCCTGCTCCAGTGGGAGACGTGGGAAAAGAATCCATCACTATTATTCCTCTCTTCTTCTACCTAATGACTCTGGTAATTCTGGGAGTCTGACGCTCATTGGCGGCATGTGTTGCTGCCATTCATCCTGGCCTAGGCACACACTTTCACATACATTCTCCGACGTGTTCGCACATATTTACACACACACGTTCACACACGTTCTCAGAGCCCCTAACCTCAGCTTGGCTTCTCTGTGTGGCATCATGCCTCCAGGAGATGATTTCACTCTCACCCACTGGAGGCGAGGGAGATAATAGTATTAGTGTTTTCTTAATGAAGGGAGAACTCAAGGAATGTGACACACACACACACACGCACACACACACATACGTACAAGCACAGGCACACACACACACACACACACACACACACACACACACACACACACACACACACACACACACACACACACACACACACACACACACACACGCGCGCGCTGTAATCTACCTTCACTCCACCTTCTGGACAATTAGTAAAACACACACACACCACAGAGACGAATGGGCTCTGCCTTCCGCTGTTGCATTGTTTTGAATGTACAGTAATACATGATTTGTTCATTGCTCACATGAACAAAAATCTGGTGACAGATTTTCAACTGGGCCATCAGGCTTTCTGTCTCTTCTTGTCCTTTGAAAATAGGAAGAAAGGGGAAAACTTCTTACTCACATATTGATGATTGTTAAATATTTACTGGTAAATTATTATCTTAGAAAATACCACATTAATGAGTAGTACTGAATATATTTATAACATGTTTACCCAACCCATGTTTACTGAAGCACAAACAAGCCCCAAGAATAAAGTGTGACATTTTAAATGAGACTGGTTTGTTTGTGCTGAACATCTACAAATTATATTTTAAACATGCCATTGGAGGAACTTCTCACAAGTCACTCCAGAAAACAAGACTTTGGGTTTTGTCCCAAATGGTATCCTATTCCCTATTATGTTCACTACTTTTGACCAGTGCCCATAGGGCTTTGGTAAAAATAATGCACTATGTAGGGAATAGGGTGCCATTTGGTATGAAGCCACACCCACACCTGGAGGAATTCCTTGAGTTTCTTCTAATCAAAAGATGAGGGTAAAACAGAAAATGTTTTTAATTCTCCTGGCCTTTGTTTTGTTTGATTATGGCGCTACGCTATGGGCTCTGTCTCTGGCAGTTTGGGAAAGCACAGAGAGGAGACATAAAATAGTTCACCCAAATTACAAAACTACTCATTGGTTTCCTTACCCTGTATGCAGTCTATGGACAAGGTATGACAACAATCCATGCTTTGGTTTAGTTTACCTGGCTGTGGTTGGGACTGTTTCCACATTCCACATTCTTTCGGAGAGATTGGAAATCCAAATTGGTCTACACGGACAAGTTCTGGCCTGGTTTAGATCTTATCTGTCAGAAAGATATCAATTTGTCTCTGTGAATGGTTTGTCCTTTGACAAATCAACTGTTAATTTCGGTGTTCCTCAAGGTTCAGTTTTGGGACCACAATTT
Organism: Oncorhynchus mykiss; assembly: GCF_013265735.2. Classification (NCBI taxonomy): domain Eukaryota; kingdom Metazoa; phylum Chordata; class Actinopteri; order Salmoniformes; family Salmonidae; genus Oncorhynchus; species Oncorhynchus mykiss. Next base: position 77,639,722 of record NC_048570.1, on the reverse strand, counting down.
TTTTCACTATATATTTTACCTCTTGGGGATGTCATTTGAAAATATAATGTTAACTTTCATTGCTATGCGGATGACACACAGCTGTACATTTCAATGAAACATGGTGAAGCCCCAAAATTGCCCTCGCTAGAAGCCTGTGTTTCAGACATAAAGAAGTGGAAGGCTGCAAACGTTCTACTTTTAAACTCGGAAAAAACAGAGATGCTTGTTCTAGGTCCCAAGAAACAAAGAATCTGACAATTAATCTTGATGGTTGTACAGTCGTCTCAAATAAAACTGTGAAGGACCTCGGCGTTACTCTGGACCCTGATCTCTCTTTTGACGAACATATCAAGACTGTTTCAAGGACAGCTTTTTTCCATCTACGTAACATTGCAAAAATCAGAAACTTTCTGTCCAAAAATGATGTAGAAAAATGTATCCATGCTTTTGTTACTTCTAGGTTAGACTACTGCAATGCTCTACTTTCCGGCTACCCGGATAAAGCACTAAATAAACTTCAGTTAGTGCTAAATACGGCTAGAATCCTGACTAGAACCAAAAAATTTGATCATATTACTCCAGTGCTAACCTCCCTACACTGGCTTCCTGTTAAGGCAAGGGCTGATTTCAAGGTTTTACTGCTAACCTACAAAGATTTACATGGGCTCCTACCTATCTTTCTGATTTGGTCCTGCTATACATACCTACACGTACGCTACGGTCACAAGACGCAGGCCTCCTAATTGTCCCTAGAATTTCTAAGCAAACAGCTGGAGGCAGGTCTTTCTCCTATAGAGCTCCATTTTTATGGAATGGTCTACCTACCCATGTGAGAGACGCAGACTCTGTCTCAACCTTTAAGTCTTTACTGAAGACATCTCTTCAGTGGGTCATATGATTGAGTGTAGTCTGACCCAGGAGTGTGAAGGTGAACGGAAAGGTTCTAGAGCAACGAACCGCCCTTGCTGTCTCTGCCTGGCCGGTTCCCCTCTCTCCACTGGGATTCTCTGCCTCTAACCCTATTACAGGGGCTGAGTCACTGGCTTACTGGTGCTCTTTCATGCCGTCGCTAGGAGGGGTGCGTCACTTGAGTGGGTTGAGTCACTGACGTGATCTTCCTGTCTGGATTGGCGCCCTCCCTTTGGTTGTGCCGTGGCGGAGATCTTTGTGGGCTATACTCGGCCATGTCTCAGGATGGTAAGTTGGTGGTTGAAGATATCCCTCTAGTGGTGTGGGGGCTGTGCTTTGGCAAAGTGGGTGGGGTTATATCCTTCCTGTTTGGCCCTGTCCGGGGGTATCATCGGATGGGGCCGAAGTGTCTCCTGACCCCTCCTGTCTCAGCCTCCAGTATTTAAGCTGCAGCAGTTTATGTGTCGGGGACTAGGGTCAGTTTGTTATATCTGGAGTATTTATCCTGTCTTACACGGTGTCCTGTGTGAATTTAAGTATGCTCTCTCTAATTCTCTGCGCCCTCGACAACTACTGTGATTATTATTATTTGACCATGCTGGTCATTTATGAACATTTCAACATCTTGGCCATGTTCTGTTATAATATCCACCCGGCACAGCCAGAAGAGGACGGGCCACCCCTCAAAACCTGGACGGGCCACCATGCTTCTACACCTGCATTGTTTGCTGTTTGGGGTTTTAGGCTGGGCTTCTGCACAGCACTTTGAGATATCAGCTGATGTACGAAGGGCTATATAAATTAATTTGATTTGATTTGTTTCAAAATGCTAACGTTTTAGCATTTATGGCACAAATCCCATTCAGGTAATTGGACCGATATTAAAAATTTTCAGATCATGTTCAAATCATCTGTAAGTGACTTTGTTGAGCTTCACAATACATTTGGGATACTTTTCAAATAATTTGGACATGATCCGCATAAAATGCTAATATATGTCCCATTACTTGAATGGCATTTGTGCCACAAATGCTAAAATGTTAGCATTTGGATACAATGCCATGGAAACTAAACCAAAGCATGGATTGCTGTCATACCTTGTGCTTAACACGGTAAGGAAACCAATATGTAATTTGGGTAAACTATCCCTTTAATAGAGGGAGCTTGTCTTTAGCATGTGTGCCAAAGTGCCGCTAACGCAGTGACACTGTCTCTCCTAGGACGGAGGGGTGTAGGAGCCGAGGGATGAAGGGAAGGAGGGATGGGTGTGTGGTGGAGACTTGGCCCATCTGTTCCTCTCTCTCTCTTTATCTCTCCTCTTTCTGATTTTTTGGTTTGCTAGACCTCCCCCCAACACTCAAGGAGATGGAGGGGAGAGTCACAAGGGACCTCAGTCGTCTTACCTCCTACCTCCTGTCCCCTCCCTGTCAATCAGCCATCCTCTTCCCTCCCTCCCCTGTCCCCTCCCTGTCAAACAACCATCCTCTCCCCTCCCTCCCCTGCTTGTGCCACCTCCACCATGGGGAAAAGGGCCACTGATTAGAACAGTCCCACTCACTAAGAGCCATCCGTCATCATCTAAGCAGACCCTCCCCTCTGATCTAACCCTCCTCCCAGCCTCCCTCCCAGTCTCTCCCCCCTTAGCCTCCCTCCCTCCCAGCCTCCTCCAGCCTCTCCCTGGACACAGTCATTAATAGAATCAGGATTAATTAGCTTTAAGGTAATCAAATTAAATCAAATTGTATTGGTCGCATACACAAATTTAGCAGATGTTATTGCAGGTGTAGAGAAATGCTTGTGTACCTCGCTCCAGCAGTGCAGTAATATGTAATAATTCACAACAATACACACATATATATAAAAGTAAAATAATGGATTTATGTCACGCCCTGACCTTAGTTAACTTTGTTTTCTTCATTAATTTGGTTAGGTTAGGGTGTGACGAGGGTGGTTTGTTTAGTTTTGTATTGTCTAGGGGTTTTTGTATGTTTAGTTTTTGTAAGTCTAGGTGTTTATATGTCTGTGGTTGCCTGGATTGGTTCTCAATCAGAGGCAGCTGTTTATCGTTGTCTCTGATTGGGGACCATATTTAGGTAGCCACATTGGTTGGGTAGGGTGTGGGTTCTTATTCTATGTTTAGTTGCCCGTCTGCACTAGCCATATTAGCGTCACGGTTCGGTTTGTTGTTGTTTTTTCATTAAAGAAGTATGTACGCTTAGCACGCTGCGCCTTGATCTCCTCTATACGACAACTGTGACAGAAGAACCCACCATAAAAGGACCAAGCAGCGTGAAAAGGAGGAGCAGCGTTTGATGGAGCCAACAGAATTGACATGGGACGAAATACTGGACAATAAAGGATCCTGGATGTGGGAGGAAATACTGGCAGGAGAGGATCACCTACCATGGAGGCAGGTGGAGATAGCATGGGAAGAACGGCAACGATATGAGGGTACACGGCTAGCACGGAAGCCCGAGAGGCAGTCCCAATAAGTTTTTGGGGAGGGGGCACACAAGGAGATTGCATGAGTCAGGTCGGAGACCTGAGCCAACTCCTCGTGCTTACTGTGGGGATTGTGTTACTGGTCAGGCACCATGTTATGCGGTGGAGCACACAGTGTCTCCAGTGCGCTATTCTAGCCCGGTGCACTCTATTCCAGCTCCTCCCATTGACCGGGCTAGAATGGGCATCTAGCCAGGAAGGAGGGTGCCTGCTCAGCGCTCCTTGTCTCCAGTATACCTCCTTGGACCAGGATATCCTGCGCCGGCTCTGCGTACTGTGTCTCCGGTGAGTCTGCACAGCCCAGTGCGTCGTGTGCCGGCACCATGCACCAGGCCTCCAGTGCGCCTCCAGGGTCCAGTACGCCCTGTTCCTGCTCCTCGCCCTCGCCCTGAGGTGCGTGTCCCCAGTGTCCCCAGTACCACCAGCGCCGGCACCAGGCCTACAGTGCGCCTCGGCAGTCCAGAGCGTCCGGCGACAGTAACCCAGTCCAGAGCGTCCGGTGACAGTACCCAGTCCAGAGCGTCCGGTGACAGTACCCAGTCCAGAGCGTCCGGCGACAGTACCCAGTCCAGAGCGTCCGGCAACAGTTCACAGTCCAGAACCTCCAACAACGGGCCACAGTCCGGAACCTCCAACGACGGGCCACAGTCCAGAACCTCCAACGACGGGCCACAGTCCAGGGTCACCAGCGAGGGTCCCCAGCCCGGGGCCTACGGCGAGGATCCGCAGTCCAGAGCCTCCGGCGATGATCCAAGGGTCAGTGCTACAAGGGCTCAGTGTAAAGAAGGGGGAGGCGTCCAGAACCAGAGCCGCCACCGAAGTTAGATGCCCACCCAGACCCTCCCATATAGGTTTAGGTTTGCGTCCGGGAGTCCGCTCTTTTGGGGAGGGGGGGGGGACTGTCACGCCCTGACCTTAGTTATCTTTGTTTTATTTATTAATTTGGTTAGGTCAGGGTGTGACAAGGGTGGTTGGTTTAGTTTTTGTATTGTCTAGGGGTTTTTGTATGTCTAGGGGTTTTTGTAAGTCTAGGTGTTTATATGTCTGTGGTTGCCTGGATTGGTTCTCAATCAGAGGCAGCTGTTTATCGTTGTCTCTGATTGGGGACCATATTTAGGTAGCCACATTTGTTGGGTAGTTTGTGGGTTCTTATTCTATGTTTAGTTGCCTGTCTGCACTAGCCATATTAGCTTCAGTTCGTTTTGTTGCTTTTGTATAGTTTATTCAGTGTTCTTTCATTAAAGAAGTATGTACGCTTACAACGCTGCGCCTTGGTCTCCTCTATACGTTGACCGTGACAATTTAAGAAATATCTAAATATTAAGACGAGCAATGTCGGAGTATAATATATATATATATATATATATATATATATACACAGGCCTCCTTGCTCACACACACTTTTTCAGTTAAGCCCACACATTTTCTATAGGATTGAGGTCAGGGCTTTGTGATGGCCACTCCAATACCTTGACTTTGTTGTCCTTAAGCCATTTTGCAACACAACTTTGGAAGTATGCTCGGGGTCACTGTCCATTTGGATGACCAATTTGCGACCAAGCTTTAACTTCCTGACTGATGTCTTGAGATGTTGCTTCAATATATCCAACAACTTTTCCTTTCCTCATGATGCCATCTATTTTGTGAAGTGCACCAGTCCCTCCTGCAGCAAAGCCCCCCCACAACATGATGCTGCCACCCCAGTGCTTCACGGTTGGAGGCTTGCAAGCCTCCCCCTTTTTCCTCCAACATAATGATGGTCATTATGGCCAAACAGTTCTATTTTTGTTTCATCAGACATTTCTCCAAAAAGTACAATCTTTGTCCCCATGTGCAGTCTGGCTTTTTTATGGCGGTTTTGGAGCAGTGGCTTCTTCCTTGCTGAGCGGCCTTTCAGGTTATGTCGATGTAGGACTTATTTTACTGTGGATATAAATACTTTTGTACCCGTTTCCTCTAGCATCTTCACAAGGTCCTTTACTGTTGTTCTGTGATGGATTTGCACTTTCGCACCAAAGTACGCTCATCTCTAGGAGACAGAATAGATGGCATTCCTTCCTGAGCGGTATGATGGCTGCGTGGTCCCATGGTGTTTATACACTGCTCAAAAAAATAAAGGGAACACTAAAATAACACATCCTAGATCTGAATGAAATATTCTTATTAAATACTTTTTTCTTTACATAGTTGAATGTGCTGACAACAAAATCACACAAAAATGATCAATGGAAATCAAATTTATCAACCCATGGAGGTCTGGATTTGGAGTCACACTCAAAATTAAAGTGGAAAACCACACTACAGGCTGATCCAACTTTGATGTAATGTCCTTAAAACAAGTCAAAATGAGGCTCAGTAGTGTGTGTGTGGCCTCCACGTGCCTGTATGACCTCCCTACAACGCCTGGGCATGCTCCTGATGAGGTGACGGGTGGTCTCCTGTGGGATCTCCTCTGAGACCTGGACTAAAGCATCCGCCAACTCCTGGACAGTCTGTGGTGCAACGTGGCGTTGGTGGATGGAGCGAGACATGATGTCAATGTGCTCAATTGGATTCAGGTCTGGGGAACGGGCGGGCCAGTCCATAGCATCAATGCCTTCCTCTTGCAGGAACTGCTGACACACTCCAGCCACATGAGGCCTAGCATTGTCTTGCATTAGCAGGAACCCAGGGCCAACCGCACCAGCATATGGTCTCACAAGGGGTCTGACGATCTCATCTCGGTACCTAATGGCAGTCAGGCTACCTCTGGCGAGCACATGGAGGGCTGTGCGCCCCCCCCAAAGAAATGCTACCCCACACCATGACTGACCCACTGCCAAACCGGTCATGCTGGAGGATGTTGCAGGCAGCAGAACATTCTCCACGGCGTCTCCAGACTGTCACGTCTGTTACATGTGCTCAGTGTGAACCTGCTTTCATCTGTGAAGAGCACAGGGCGCCAGTGGCGAATTTGCCAATCTTGGTGTTCTCTGGCAAATGCCAAACATCCTGCACGGTGTTGGGCTGTAAGCACAACCTCCACCTGTGGACGTCGGGCCCTCATACCACCCTCATGGAGTCTGTTTCTGACCGTTTGAGCAGACACATGCACATTTGTAGCCTGCTGGAGGTCATTTTGCAGGGCTCTGGCGGTGCTCCTCCTGCTCTTCCTTGCACAAAGGCGGAGGTAGCGGTCCTGCTGCTGGGTTGTTGACCTCCTACGGCCTCCTCCACGTCTCCTGATGTACTGGCCTGTCTCCTGGTAGCGCCTCCATGCTCTGGACACTACGCCGACAGACACAGCAAACCTTCTTGCCACAGCTCGCATTGATGTTCCATCCTGGATGAGCTGCACTACCTGAGCCACTTGTGCGGGTTGTAGACTCCGTCTCATGCTACCACTAGAGTGAAAGCACCGCCAGCTTTCAAAAGTGACCAAAACATCAGCCAGGAAGCATAGGAACTGAGAAGTGGTCTGTGGTTATCACCTGCAGAACCCCTTCTTTATTGGGGGTGTCTTGCTAATTGCCTATAATTTCCACCTGTTGTCTATGCCATTTGCACAACAGCATGTGAAATTTATTGTCAATCAGTGTTGCTTCCTAAGTGGACAGTTTGATTTCACAGAAGTGTGATTGACTTGGAGTTGCATTGTGTTGTTTAAGTGTTCCCTTTATTTTTTTGAGCAGTGTACTTGCGTACTATTGTTTGTACAGATGAACATGGTACTTTTCTCCCAAGAATGAACCAGACTTGTAGAAGTCTACAATATTTTTCTGAAGTCTTGGCTCATTTATTTTGATTTTCCCATGATGTCAAGCAAAGAGGAACTGAGTGTGAAGGTAGGCCTTGAAATACATCCACAGGTACACCTCAATTGACTCAAATGATGTCAATTAGCCTATCAGAAGCTTCTAAAGCAATGACATCATTTTCTGGAATTTTCCAAGCTGTTTAAAGGCACAGTCAACTTAGTGTATGTAAACTTCTGACACACTGGAATTGTGATACAGTGATTTATAAGTGAAATAATCCGTATGTATAGAATTGTTGGAAAAATTACTTGTGTCATGCACAAAGTAGATGTCCTAACCGTCTTGCCAAAACTATAGTTTGTTAACAAGACATTTGTGGAGTGGTTGAATAACGAGTTTTAAATCTCCAACCTAAGTGTATGTAAACTTCCAATTTCAACTGTATATGTGTGATGGGATGTATAGAAATGCATAGACATGTATAATCATTGGCTGCAAACAAGGCTTTACATCTGGTGAGGTTGGGATGAGGCCTTCAGAAGACAGGATTCTGGGATGAGGCCTTCAGAAGACAGGATGTTGGGATGAGGCCTTCAGAAGACAGGAGGTTGGGATGAGGCCTTCAGAAGACAGTAGGTTGGGGAGATGCACTACTACTGTGTTGAAAGGCTGGCTCTACACTGTAGATATTTGACTGTATGGCTCTGACTTCATTTAGTTATGGTTCCATATGTAACCGGTGTGAAATGGCTAGCTAGTTAGCGGGGTGCATGCTACTGGCATTTCAATCGGTGATGACGCTCGCTCTGAGACCTTGAAGTAGTTGTTCCCCTTGCTCTGCAAGAGCTGTGGCTTTTGTAGAGCGATGGGTAACGATGCTTGGTGGGAGGCAGTTGTTAATAAGTGCAGAGGGTCCCAGGTTTGAGCCCAGGTGGGGTGATGAGAGGAATGGAAGCTATACTGTTACACATACACAGCGTGTTTCACTGTTTCAGTAACTGAGCTTTAATATCATTGTTTACAAGACAAATTACTAGAGCGGTTAGTGTTGCCACTGGCATTCTGACTGATTTATACTGTAGGCTACCTATAGCACACAAACACGCTCCTCCAGGATGAGTCCATTTAGGCTCATTACTCCTCTGAAAGCAGGCATCCCAGTGATGGGGCTATGAGGAGGTTCTGCGATAACATGGCTGATGAAGATAGATCTGTCAGAGCAGAGCAATGGAGGAATGGGAGAGGAGAGGAAGGGCAATCCATACATCAGTCCTCAGCCCTGGGGTCAGGGGTGTCATCGTCATAGAAACAGGGATAATTCAGAAGGTGGTGTTGGGCCAGTTTGTCCAGATTACCTGTCTGCAGGGGAGGGATAGAGAAAGAGGGAAGGAGGGAAGGAGAGATAGATGGACACTCGGGTAGCTGCATCTACAGTACATTGGTGTGTAAGTGTGTGTGCGTTGTGACGGCCCTGAATTATTTTGAGCCGTCTCAGTGCTTCTCCTTCCAATAGGGTGCTTTCCCTTTAATTCCCAATTAAATAGCCAGCATCAGCTGCGCAAAAGTGGCGTTTGTGATGGAGACGTGACTGAGGATGTGTTCCCGAAGCTTCTCTATTCCGGTTGTTTTGTTGCTGTTAAACGTGTGTTTTGTAGCCTGAGAGTTTACCCAGGATCGGATCCACTCTTTGCGTCCGTGGACTACTCCTCTCTATTCTTCGTGGCCTTTCTCCGCTGGAGATCTGTTGGCGGATTGGATTGTCTGACTGACCGACTGACTACCACCTTTTTTGTATACGGTATTTCATTTGTTTTCATATGATGTATACGGTGATGATTTATGTAGTTAGATGTAGTTGAGGAATTAGTAAGAGCAGATACGCTTTAAAGTTCTGTGGTAAAATGGTTATATTGATTGTATAATTTAATACTGGGTTTACGCTACACGGAATGAACGGACCAACATTGCGTGACCAAAGTCACTTGAGTTCACTGAACTCCTTTACCGGGCGGGACTCTTTTTAGGCCCGAGGTACAGGACATTTCTGGAGGAACCAGAACTCATTGTATTATATTATTATGTGTGTGTAATCCATTGATGTTGCTAATACAACCCACGCAAAAGAATAGTTGTTTTGAAGTTCTTTCAATGTTTTAAGGGTTTATGAAAAGTTGATTTCCCTTCTGACGTTTACATAAGTCCTTTGTATGGTGTAGACTTGACGGACCAGATGGGACTCATTCCCTCCCAAACTAAAAGGAGAAACCAAGGTTTTCTCTGGTAGGCACAACCTACCTGGCACCCCTATAAAAAAATAACCTCAAGTCAAAACCGTTACATAAAAAATGGCACCCCAGATGGGACAGCACAACATTGAGAACTAACCAAAGCAAATCTTTTGTGTGGAATTAAAACAATGGATTCACCCCAAGATAATGTGCTCATCCATTTCATACCTGTCAATGGGAATACACAGGGCCATTCTGACCATCAAGCTGACAACACAAATCATAATGGGAATGGAGATAATGGAGTTGATTTGGGCCAGAGCCCTGGGAATCTGAATGCTCGGCCTGGACCACAGGCCACAGGAGGTCTAACCAGTTACTCACTTATTGACATGGATCTGTGTGAAAGTACTGAGCCAGCCCTCCATCTGACATCCAACCTTCCTCCATTGTCTGGTTTATCTCCAGAGGTTGTAGTTTTACAACTTCAAGGTGACATCCTTGATATTCGTCGGACTCAACAACATCTCCAAACTCTTATCCACGATAAATTCCAATGTCTGAGGGAAGAGCAACAACAGAGTGCCTTGGAATTCAGAAACTCACTGAGCACTCTAACCCACACGCTGACAGAGCTCAGTGAGAGTGGAAGACGGGAAATTACTGGTGCCATGGACAGGCAGTTTGACTACCAACGAAACCAACTCACTGCCACTCTCCAATGGCGCCTGCAACATCATCACACTGAGGTCCTCAAGGACGTTAATTCTGTTTTTTCTCCCATGGTTAACACTGTAGACCACTTGCAAACAGAGCTCTCTAATTGTGTTAAAATGTTGGATGACGTGTCTGTGGACATGGCCGCCATTAGGCACAACTCCTTACACAGAGTTTCTCTGGTGTCCACTTCTGTTCAGACCACTGAGGGCCAAGCTGGCACCTCTGAAGAGCCAAGACAAGGCCATGCTACAGCCACCCCTTGCAGGATGCAATCCACCATGCATCCTGGTGTTCATTTTCATTGTCCGATAACGCCCTCCCCCTCTACTTCCTCAATCCCTCCTAGCTCGTTTGTTCATGGTGAATTGAGTAGACGTCATGTGGGGGCGATGCCCATTAAATTGCAATTTCCCACCTTTGGGAAAAAAGATGACAGTCCGGATCCGCTAATGTACCTAGAAAGATGTCGTGACTTTCTTGCCCTCAATCCCCTGGCTGACGAAGAACTCCTTGCCACATTGAGGAATGTGTTGCATGGAACAGCTCGAGACTGGTGGGATGTGGCACGTCTCACCACTACCTCCTGGGCTGACTTTGAGGCCAAGTTTTCCTCTGCATTTCTGTCTGAGGACTACACAGATGAGTTGGCAGACAGAGTCAGGAATCGAGTACAAAGAGAGAAAGAGAGTATCCGTGACTTTGCATACGGTTACCACTCCCTGTGCAGAAGGTGGAAACCTGGCATTGAGGAGGAAGAGGTTATTAAATTGATCTTGAAGAACATCAACCCACTACTAGCCAGTCAACTCCGAGAACGAGTCACCACTGTCGATGGACTGGTTCGCTTGGGACAGCAGTTTGAGAAGGACAGAGAATGCCAACAGCAATATGACCAAAGAAAGAAACAGACACCCAAACAGTTACCCAAGACAGACCATCAACAACAGCTAGAGTCTCCAGCCAAGACCCCTCTCATGTTCTGTTGGAGATGTAACCAAAAGGGACATTCTTCAGCTACATGTCCAAGACCGTATCAAGTAAACCCTTCCAGAAACCATAAATCACAACAGGCCAACACAGCGAACTCTCTTCGCAGGAATGACCATCCTACTCCAGTTGCCTTATCCAGAGCTCCTGCTTGTGGCAACGGTGGCCCTCATCTTACATGTGCTACTGTCCTGTCAAGCAGTCGAGACTCGCCCAAAACAGACTTTCCCATCTCTGATGAGACCATATGGAAAGCCCAACAGGATGATCCAGAAGTACAGGCTTTGTACAAGACTATCCTGGAAGATGGAGAAAAGATGGTCAATCCTACCACAAAGCTGACCATCATGGAAGACAAAGTCTACCGTGTTGTACAACTACCTCACAGAACCCTCTACCAATTGTACATACCTGAAACTCTACGCCTACAACTGCTTCAACATTTCCATGAAGACCCATTAGCTGGTCATTTGGGCAGGTTCAAAACCTACAAGCGGTTGCAAGCGTTACTGTACTGGCCACATCTGAGCATGGATGTGAAGTCACACATCCGAAACTGTCAGGTTTGTCAAATGTACAAACCAGAAGGTAGAAAGCCTGCTGGCAAGTTGCAGCAAACGGTGGTTACCCGACCTTGGGAAATGCTAGGAGTGGATTTGATGGGTCCATTTCCTAGAAGCTCCAATCAGAATGTGTACATGCTTGTGTTTGTTGATTATTATTCAAAGTGGGTGGAACTCTTTTCCCTGCGTCAGGCCACAGCAAGGACCGTCTCTAACATCCTTACGAAAGAGATCCTGACTCGCTGGGGAGTGCCTGATTACATCCTGTCTGATCGAGGTTCCCAATTTGTCTCTGATCTCTTTGAGGAGACCTGCCAAAGATGGAACCTGAGACAGAAGTTGACCACGGCCTATCACCCACAGACCAATCTCACTGAGAGAGTAAATCGAACCTTGAAGACAATGATTGCTTCCTATGTAGGGACCCAGCACAAACACTGGGACAAGCACCTTCACGAGTTTCGATTTGCCCTGAATTCTGCTGTGCAAGAGTCCACTGGAGTCACACCTGCAGAGCTGAACCTAAGTCGTCCCCTCCGAGGACCCTTGGATATGGTGCTACAGCCCCAGCAGATTACTCCAGACGCTGCTTGCTATGACCAGGTAGTCCATCTCCATGACTTGAGAGCTCTTGTCTCAAAGAACATGACCCAGGCTCGACTCAAGCAGAAGAGAAATTATGATAAGAACAGACGAGACATGCAGTTTCAGCTTCGTGATCGGGTGTGGCTTCGCTCTCATCCTTACTCGAAAGCTGAACAATTCTTCTCTGCCAAGCTCGCTCCTAAATGGCAAGGACCATATAGGATTGTGGAGCAGATGGGCCCTTTGAACTACCGAGTGGTGAAAGAGGACACAGGTGAAGATATGCGCGTTGTCCATGTCTCACGCCTTAAGGCCTGTTACCCCTCGGCTGAGGAATTGGAGGCGATTGAGCGCCGCAAGATCTTGGATATCTTTGAAGAGGAAAGTGAGACTTTTCTCGGATTCCCAGACCCAGAAGTCTCACACCTTAAGGCCTGTGACCCCTCAGCTGAGGAGCGTGAGCTCCAAAAAGTCATGAGAATTTTTGTAGAGGAAAGTGATGAGGAGACCTTTCTCGGTTACCCCGACCAAGATGTGCCTTCCAGGGCAATGGTCGGCTTTTTCCAGGGGAGGGGGTGTGTGACGGCCCTGAATTATTTTGAGCCGTCTCAGTGCTTCTCCTTCCAATAGGGTGCTTTCCCTTTAATTCCCAATTAAATAGCCAGCATCAGCTGCGCAAAAGTGGCGTTTGTGATGGAGACGTGACTGAGGATGTGTTCCCGAAGCTTCTCTATTCCGGTTGTTTTGTTGCTGTTAAACGTGTGTTTTGTAGCCTGAGAGTTTACCCAGGATCGGATCCACTCTTTGCGTCCGTGGACTACTCCTCTCTATTCTTCGTGGCCTTTCTCCGCTGGAGATCTGTTGGCGGATTGGATTGTCTGACTGACCGACTGACTACCACCTTTTTTGTATACGGTATTTCATTTGTTTTCATATGATGTATACGGTGATGATTTATGTAGTTAGATGTAGTTGAGGAATTAGTAAGAGCAGATACGCTTTAAAGTTCTGTGGTAAAATGGTTATATTGATTGTATAATTTAATACTGGGTTTACGCTACACGGAATGAACGGACCAACATTGCGTGACCAAAGTCACTTGAGTTCACTGAACTCCTTTACCGGGCGGGACTCTTTTTAGGCCCGAGGTACAGGACATTTCTGGAGGAACCAGAACTCATTGTATTATATTATTATGTGTGTGTAATCCATTGATGTTGCTAATACAACCCACGCAAAAGAATAGTTGTTTTGAAGTTCTTTCAATGTTTTAAGGGTTTATGAAAAGTTGATTTCCCTTCTGACGTTTACATAAGTCCTTTGTATGGTGTAGACTTGACGGACCAGATGGGACTCATTCCCTCCCAAACTAAAAGGAGAAACCAAGGTTTTCTCTGGTAGGCACAACCTACCTGGCACCCCTATAAAAAAATAACCTCAAGTCAAAACCGTTACAGCGTGTAACTTTGTGTGTGTGTGAGAGAAAGAGGTTTAATGATCCACATACACCCTTGACCACTTAACCGTAGGCCCTGTGGCAGCAGGTGAGCAGTGAACAGAGCAAAGTAGACAATGAATATTGATGAAACAAGCAGGAAAGGCTTTGACTTCACTGAGGCACGGGACCACACACTGGTCCTGCCGATATAATCAAGTCATTATAGCCTGTATACATATTTCAGGATGTTACAATAGGATGGTGTTATCATGATGTAATTATAATATTCTAAAAAATACTTTTCATTGACAAATGTGACTGATATTTCTTTTCAGATTTTCTATTTCTATTTATCTGCAAATATGTTGTTGGCATGCTAACACAACAAGCTAATACCAAGCATGCTAACCCACTTGCAAAATGAGCTAATACAAAGCATGCTAACCCACTAGTACAAGGAGCTTATACAAAGCATGCCAACTCACAAGCACAGCGAGCTAATACAATCGATGCTAAACCAATAGCACCACAAGGTAATACTGCTAACCCACTAGCACGGTGAGCTAATTGTATCGCTCTTAATTATTCAACAGTGACATGCTCCGGACGAAACACTATTTCCTTTTTCTGTGGTCCACTGTGTCTTTAAACGACCACACGCAGAGGGACCTCCGGATCCACAGCAGCAAAAGAAGTTATAGCCATCAATCTTTCATAGTTAATTATGATCACAAACCTCAGCCTTTATTATTCATCCAGACGAGATGAGGCTGCGGAGGGTTTTTGCGTATCATTGTTGTGGTTTGACCCGACGGGTCAGGGAGATGACGGAGGGATGAATGATTAAATTCTGAGGGATAGAGAGAGCCCTTCTTTCTGCCTTTTTTGCTCTGTAACTCAACTCATTCGCCCAGCCACATCTCTATCTCTCTTCCAAGGCATCTGACCCAACATCCATGCAATATAGACAGTACAAATCAACTGTTCAGCTCTTATTTCACCCAAGATGACAGTATGAATCGGTATTATTGAGAGGATAAGCTGACAGGCTTAATAATCAATGAATAAAGCTATTTGTTTTAGGCCGGCCTGTGGGACTAATTATCCAATGAGGGCGTTACAGGGGTGAGTGCAGCACATGCGTGTGTCAATGTTTATGTGGGGCAGGTGGGAGCCCATAGCTGTGGCCCCAGAGAGAGAGAGAGGGGAGCTGGGGGACTAGAATATTGGGAAGAGGGCCAGAGGATGGCCCAGGGCCTTATAGGCACCAGTCAGAGGGGTGCTTGAGCTGTGATGGATACACTGCCCCAGGGAGAATGGCTCCAGAGAATGGTCCACTGGGCCATGAAAATACACACACAGCTAGACACAGACAAAGCTATAGACACACACACATACACACACAGACACACGCACGCACGCAGACACACACACACAGCTAGACACAGACAAAGCTATAGACACACACACACATACACTCACAGACGCATGCACGCAGACACATACACACACAGACACACGCTCGCAGACACACACACACACGCACGCAGACACACACACACACACACACACACACACACTCACACTCACACTCACACTCAAAGCCAGACACATTAAGATAGACATGGGGTGTTTTGCTTGATGGTGCGTGACATCTGTAATTCTCTCTTATTCTCCCCATTGGACCAGTACTATTTAGAATGATTGATGATATTGTTTCAATGCCTTGTAAACAGCTTGCTAAGTGAAGGTTACCGATTTAAAATGCAGACAATATTTTCACCACTTGCAATTCCTTGACTTTGTAGTGAAACACAGTAACATTACATTCATATGTGTAGGTGTGTAGTAATACCCCTATGTGAAGATGCTTTCTCCCTTCTATGTTTCATAAAGGCTGTCTGATCGTCTCACTGTCTGCTCAGTGAACTGCTCTGAGGGAACGTGACACCAGACTACACAGTCATTCCAGCATGATCAGTAGCTGTGCAGACAACATTATTACAGATGTGGTTGGAGCTGTGCTGTTATTATCATTACTTAACCCCAGTGTATTGCTCTGCACGTAACCCTATCATTAACATGAAATGTTAATCATCCATGCAACCAGCCGCCCAGGCTGGGGAGGGAGTCTTTGTGTGTGTGTGTGTGTGCTCCTAGTGTGTTTTACAAGGCAGCCCAGCCGCCTGCCATGCCTTTTAATTGAATCCAGTTGTAATCAGTGAGATATTTGAAAGAGACAACATGTAAAGACTATGTGGCACACTCCATTAAAACTGCTCTTCTCCTCACAGCTGCTCACAGCCAGGCTGATCACACAGGATCTCTAGTGAAGCCAGTGGTTTTGCTGGTGCAGACACATACGAGTTGTGGGTGTGTGTGTGTGCGTGGGTGTGGATGTTTGTGTGTGCTTGTGTGTGTGTTTGTGTGTGTGTGTGTGTTTGTGTGTGTGCAAGGAATCTTGTACTGTATAACAATGTTGGAAAAGCAGAAGTCTCCAGCTCACCTTTGTAAACAGTGCTCCATCTCTGAATTTTGAAATTGTTTGTGCTTCTTTGTCCTCTATTTCAACTAATATTCTACCTGACACCATATAGTCATAGACCTAATATGTATGTTGGTTTTCTTCATAAAGTATTTTCCCAACATGTATCTACAGTAGGATGACAGTACAGTATACCCCAGAGACATGACCTGACCTACAGTAGGATGAGAGTACTGTATACCCCAGAGACATGACCTGACCTACAGTAAGATGACAGTACAGTATACCCCAGAGACATGACCTGACCTACAGTAAGATGACAGTACAGTATACCCCAGAGACATGACCTGACCTACAGTAGGATGACAGTACTGTATACCCCAGAGACATGACCTGACCTACAGTAAGATGACAGTACAGTATACCCCAGAGACATGACCTGACCTACAGTAAGATGACAGTACAGTATACCCCAGAGACATGACCTGACCTACAGTAAGATGACAGTACAGTATACCCCAGAGACATTAACTGACCTACAGTAGGATGACAGTACAGTATACCCCAGAGACATGACCTGACCTACAGTAAGATGACAGTACAGTATACCCCAGAGACATGACCTGACCTACAGTAAGATGACAGTACAGTATACCCCAGAGACATGACCTGACCTACAGTAGGATGACAGTACAGTATACCCCAGAGACATGACCTGACCTACAGTAAGATGACAGTACAGTATACCCCAGAGACATGACCTGACCTACAGTAGGATGACAGTACAGTATACCCCAGAGACATGACCTGACCTACAGTAAGATGACAGTACAGTATACCCCAGAGACATGACCTGACCTACAGTAGTCTGGGGCCGGATTCACAAAACCTTCTTAATCATCCGGACGTGAAAATACTGCCCCCTATCCCAAAGAAGTTAACGGTTACAAAAGTATCAATTTGTCTCAAGACAAGGGTTTAGCTGTCCTAAAGAAGTCCTAAAACATTATTTTCAAGAATCTTCTTTCCTTTTTTCTTAGGAAGAAACACAGGAAAAAAATGTACAACATTTCTAATGACTGTGTTGAGGAATAGCAACTTAGTTTAACTTTCTTCATAATTCAGGTAAGAATACATTTCTTCTTAACGCTTTCTTGCGCCACAGACACAGTTCGTTACCGCATATTTAGATACAGCAAGAAAACAAATTAAACACGCATTATCTAGCTAGCTTGTAATTAACAATATATTACAATATTCTAGAAGTGTTAAATAGCTAGCGCTATTTTGTCAATAGGCAAAGAAGAACTTGACTAACTTAGCTAACGTTAACGTAGTTAGTTATGTTGGCTATAATGTCATTACCCATTAGCTAGCTAACATAGCTACCTAACTTACCGGTTGCGCAGGTCCTCTACCACCTTCTCTCCTATGATGGACGATCTCCTCCAGCTGGTCCACATGAATGGTCTCTCAGCTCCCTTCTTCTTAGCAGCCGACTTGATGTCAGGCCTCTTCTTTTTCCGCTGTCACTCTCCCTTGCCATACCCCTGACGGCATGGACAGACTCGGCCACTCTCCCTTGCCATACCCCTGACGGCAGAGACAGACTCGGCCACTCTCCCTTGCCATACCCCTGACGGCAGGGACAGACTCGGCCACTCTCCCTTGCCATACCCCTGACGGCATGGACAGACTCGGCCACTCTCCCTTGCCATACCCCTGACGGCAGGGACAGACTCGGCCACTCTCCCTTGCCATACCCCTGACGGCATGGACAGACTCGGCCACTCTCCCTTGCCATACCCCTGACGGCAGGGACAGACTCGGCCACTCTCCCTTGCCATACCCCTGACGGCATGGACAGACTCGGCCACTCTCCCTTGCCATACCCCTGACGGCAGGGACAGACTCGGCCACTCTCCCTTGCCATACCCCTCACGGCATGGACAGACTCGGCCACACTCGTCCATCCTCTCTTTTTGGTCTCTGCAGTGACCCCGCTGTTATCAAGTCCCCCCAACAGCAACCTTTTCTTGGCTGCTATTTCAAATAAATCAAATAAAATTGTATTAGTCACATGCACCGAATACAACAGATGTAGACCTTATAGTGAAATGCTTACTTATGAGTCCCTAACCAGCAGTGCAGTTTCAAAAAATAAGACATAAAAGTATCAAGTAATTAAAGAGCAGCAGTAAAAAATAACAATATATACAGGGGGGTGCCGGTACAGAGTCAATGTGCGGGGGCACTGGTTAGTTGAGGTAGTATGTACATGTAGGTTGATTTAATTAAAGTGACTATGTATAGATGACAACAGAGAGTGGCAGTGGTGTGGAGAGGGGAGGGGGGGGGGGGGGCAATGCAAATAGTTTGGGTAGCCATTTGACTAGATGTTCATTAGTCTTATGGCTTGGGGGTAGAAGCTGTTTAGAAGCCTCTTGGACCTAGACTTGGCGCTCAGTACCACTTGCCGTGTGGTAGCAGAGTGAACAGTCTATGACTAGGGTGGCTGGAGTCTTTGACAATTTTTAGGGCCTTCCTCTGACATCGCCTGTGTCGTGACGTTGTATTCGTTAATGTGACGACTGTTGCTCATCGAATGATTAAAGTTTCTAATTGCGTGATTAACTGAATCAAGCAATTATTAACTCATTAACCTAGGGCACCATGGGAGAACTAGTTTTTATTGAGTTTCTATTTCCCAAATTAACTCAAAGAATATCAGAATTTCGACAGCCGCTAATTAACCAGTTACCTCTACCAATCTGGTTCTGAACGTCGTAAAGCCCGTGAATCTGGAAGGACCCGGGTCTCACCAATGAGTTCGTACCACACCAATCTTAGTTGAGTATTTATTTACTAAAAAGCTAAAATTATGATAAAAGATACACATAGACAAAACACATTATAGGCTATTGATTTAGAACTTAGTATAACGGGCCAACACACTATGGCGCGTATTACCCACAATGGGGATTTCAAAAGAGAGAGAAAAAAGAAAGTACACAAGAGAAATATGCATTTGGGTGAATTTGTCAGCTATGCTATTCTAACCTTAGCCTTGCCCCAAACTGCCGCTCTTATGGGTCAGAATATAATGATGTAATTACGTGGGGATGATCTCCGAGGATTCTCTGCGTGGACCGTCCAGGCGGCTCGATGACGCACTACTCTGGCGCACATCTCTGGTCGTCCTCCCGATGTCAGTGTCCTTTTGGCTTAGGAGTCTGTTCCCACACCCTTTGCTCTGGAAGGGGTCTTCTGAAGACAGACAGCTCTGTAGCTCAGAGCTCACAGCATAGGAATGAAACCCTTTAGATACCACGATTCGATGGGAGATGGAGGCTAGGTGGTTCGACTTGAATTCACCCGCTTAGACACAGCTACTCATCCGTAGCTTGGGTAGAAAAGGATTCCTTTGTCTTCAAACTTGCGTTGCGTTCTGGGTTCGTTGACTTTTTAGACCTTGCTGCAGCTTGGGTCACGTAGTCTCCTATGTAAATTCTATACTCACAGGTTTTATACCCTTGGGTCAGAAGTGAGCGTAACCGCCTTTAGGGCAATTCTCTGGGCGTACCTAGTTAATGAGGCAAGGTCTAGATTTTATTCAAATCCAATTTTAGACAACTAACTTAACATTTAATTTTCCCCAAAACGTTCTCTTTGATTTGGATATTTTCCATATAAAGTACAATGTATAAACATCAAACATATACTAGGAAAACTCTTCACATTACAATGTTTTCGTAGTAACGTCATCTATTAACCTTTAATAACAAAACAAAAATGACATACATTTTCATATTCCATCTATCGTCTTGACCACCATTGTGGCTGACGGAAACCATTGTTCCAAAGTACGGTTATTTCATGTTTAATGTTCTGAGGCTGGTTCTCCATAGTAACAGGACAAAGTCATTTGTCTGTGGCCTGAGATTTACCAGGGGCGTGAGGGGTCATAAAACCCCCCACATCTTCAGACCCCTAGATCTCTCCTCCTCTGTTGGGGTTGAGAGATAATCTGTAGGGTTGTGGTCTCCTGTAACCTGACCTGGTCATGACACCTGGTATAAAGGTCCTGGATGGCAGGAAGCTTGGTCCCAGTGATGTACTGTGCCATTCGCATGGTGTTGATGTGAGTCATGACCAGCCTTTCAAAGCACTTCATATCTACAGACATGAGTGCTACGGGTCGGTATTCATTTAGGTAGGTTATCTTAGTGTTCTAGTCACAGGCACTATGGTGGTCTGCTTAAAACATGTTGGTATTACAGACTCAGACAGGGAGAGGTTGAAAATGTCAGTGAAGACACTAGTTGGTCAGCGCGTGCTCGCAGTACACGTCCTGGTAAACTGTCTGGTCCTGCGTCCTTGTGAATGTTGACCTGTGTAAAGGTCTTACTCACATCGGCTGTGGAGAGTGTGATCACACAGTCTTCCGGTACAGCTGGTGCTCTCATGCATTTTTCAGTGTTATTGTCCTCGAAGCGAGCATAGAAGTAGTTTAGCTCGTCCGGTAGGCTTGTGTCAATGGGCAGCTCTCAGCTGTGCTTCCCTTTGTCGTCTGTAATGGTTTGCAGGCCCTGCCACATCCGATGAGCATCAGAACCGGTGTAGTACGACTCGATCTTAGTCCTGTATTGACGCTTTGTTTGTTTGATGGTCTGTCGGAGGGCATAGCGGGATTTCTTGTAAGCTTCCGGGATAGAGTCTCACTCCTTGAAAGTGGCAGCCCTAGCCTTTAGCTTAGTACGGATGCTGCCTGTAATCCTAGGCTTATGGTTGGGGTATGTACGTACGGTCACTGTGGGGACGACGTCATCGGTGCACTTATTATAAATAAACTGATAAAGCCAGTGACTGATGTGATGTATTCCTCAATGTCATAGGAAGAATCCCAGAACATATTCCAGTCTGTGCTAGCAAAACAGTCCTGTAGCTTAGCATGTGCTTCATCTGACCACTTTTTTATTGATCTTGTCACTGGTGCTTCCTGCTTTAATTTTAGCTTGTAAGCAGGAATCAGGAGGATGGAATTATGGTCAGATTTGCCAAATGGAGGGCAAGGGAGAGCTTTGTATGCATCTCTGTGTGTGGAGTATAGGTGGTCCAGAGTTATTTTCCCTCTGGTTGCACATTTAGCATGCTGATGGAAATATGGTCTAACAGATTTAAGTTTCCCTGCATTAACTTCTCTGGGATATGTGGAATGGTAGCGTCCCACCTCGCCAACAGCCAGTGAAATTGCACGGCGCCAAATTCAAGACAACAGAAATCCCATAATTGAAATTCCTCACAAATAACAGAGCTTTTACACCGTTTTAAAGATAAACTTATTGTAAATCCAGCCACAGTTACCGATTTCAAATAGGCTTTAAGGCGAAAGCACACCCATCGATTATGTTAGGTCAGCACCTAGTCACAGAAAACCATACAGCCATTTTCCAGCCAAGAAGAGGGCTCACAAAAATCAGAAATAGCGATTAAATGAATCGCTAACCTTTGATCTTCATCAGATGGCACTCACAGGACTTCATGTTACACAATAAATGTGTGTTTTGTTCGATAAAGTTAATCTTTATGTCCAAAAACCTCATTTGAAATTGGTGTGTTATGATCAGAAATGCTTTGTCTCAAATAAACATCCGGTGGAAGTGCAGAGGCACATCAAATTACAGAAATACTCCTAATAAACATTGATTAACCTGTTGGATCTCTAGGGGCGCTATTTCATTTTTGGATAAAAAACGTTCCTGTTTTAAGCGCGATGTTTTGTCACGAAAAGATGCTCGACTATGCATATTCTTGACAGTTTTTGAAAGAAAACACTCTGAAGTTTCAGAATCTGCAAAGATATTGTCTGTAAGTGCCCCAGAACTCATTCTACAAGCGAAACCAAGATGAAACGTCAAACAGGAAATGAGCAGAATTTCTGAAGCTCTGTTTTCTAATGTCTCCTTAAATGGCTGTGAATGCGACAGGAATAAGCTTAGACCTTCTGCCGTTTCCCCAAGATGTCGGCAGCATTGTGACGCATTTGTAGGCATATCATTGGAAGATTGACCATAAGAGACTACATTTTCCAAGTGTCCGCCTGGTGTCCTGCGTCGAAATTGGTGCACAAAGCCAGCTGCAAGTATTTTTCCATTTGATTGAGAGGAGAAACCATGCTTCCACGAACGATATATCATCGAAGAGATATGTGAAAAACACCTTGAGGATTGATTCTAAACCACGTTTGCCATGTTTTCAGTCGATATTATGGAGTTAATTTGGAAAAAAGTTTGCGTTTTGAGGACTGAATTTTCGGGTTTTTTTTGTAGCCAAATGTAATGTACAAAACGGAGCTATTTCTAATACACAAAGAATCTTTTTGGAAAAAACTGAGCATTTGCTATCTAACTGAGAGTCTCCTCATTGAAAACATCCGAAGTTCTTCAAAGGTAAATGATTTTATTTTAAGGATTTTATGTTTTTGTTGAAATGTTGCGTGCTGGATGCTAACGCTAATGCTAACGCTAAATGCTACGCTAGCTAGCTACTTTTACACAAATGATTGTTTTCCTATGGTTGAGAAGCATATTTTGAAAATCTGAGATGACAGTGTTGTTTACAAAAGGCTAGGCTTGAGAGATGGCATATTTATTTCATTTCATTTGCGATTTTCATGAATAGTTAACGTTGTGTTATGCTAATGAGCTTGCTGATAGATTTACACAATCCTGGATACAGGGGTTTTTTCATAGCTAAACGTGACGCAGAAAACGGAGCGATTTGTCCTAAACAAATAATCTTTCAGGAAAAACTGAACATTTGCTATCTGAGAGTCTCCTCATTGAAAACATCTGAAGTTCTTCAAAGGTAAATGATTTTATTTGAATGCTTTTCTGTTTTTTTGTGTAAATGTTGCCAGCTGAATGCTAATGCTAAATGCTACACTAAATGCTACGTTAGCCATCAATACTGTTACACAAATGCTTGTTTTGCAATGGTTGAGAAGCATATTTTGAAAATCTGAGATGACAGTGTTGTTAACAAAAGGCTAAGCTTGAGAGCTAGCATATTTATTTCATTTCATTTGCGATTTTCATGAATAGTTAACGTTGCGTTATGGTAATGAGCTTGAGTCTGTATTCACGATCCCGGATCCGGGATGGGGAGATCAGAAAGGTTAAAGATACAAGTGTTAGACATGGAAATATAGATACACTTCTCCTTAATGCAACAGCTGTATCAGATTTCAAAATGGCTTTACGGCGAAAGCACACCTTGCGATTATGCTAAGTCAGCGCTAGTCACAGAAAAACATCCAGCCATTTTCCAAAGAAGGAGAGGTGTCAGAAAAGTCAGAAATAGCGTTATATATATTCACTTACCTTTGATGATCTTGATCGGAATGCACTCCCAGGAATCCCAGTTCCACAATAAATGTGGAAACATGTCAAACTATGTATAGAATCAATCTTTAGGATGTTTTTAACATAAATCTTCAATAATGTTCCAACCGGAGAATTCCTTTGTCTTTAGAAATGCAATGGAACGCAGCTACCTCTCACGGGAGCACGCGTGATCAGCTCATGGCACTCTGCCAGACACCTGGTTGAAACAGCTCTCTTTCTCTCCCCCTTCACAGTAGAAGCCTCAAACAAGGTTCTAAAGACTGTTGACATCTAGAGGAAGCCGTAGGAAGTGCAACATTACTCCATAGACACTGTATATTCGATAGGCAATGACTTGAAAAACTACAAACCTCAGATTTCCCACTTCCTGGTTGTTTTTTTCTCTGGTTTTTGCCTGCCATATTAGTTCTGTTATACTCACAGGCATCATTCTAGCTTTTGGGCCTGAGTAGCAGGCAGTTTACTCTGGGAATCTTATTATCCAAGCTACTCAATACTGCCCCCCAGTCCCAAAGAAGTTAAAGTCCCCGGCTACTAGGAGCGCCACCTCTGGGTGAGGTGAGTTTTCTTGTTTGCTTATGGTGGAATACAGCTCATTCAATGCTATCTTAGTGCCAGCCTCTGACTGTGGTGGTATGTACAGCTACAAATAATATAGATGAAAACTCTCTCGGTATGTAATGTGGTCTACAGCTTATCATGAGAAACTCTACCTCAGGCGAGCAATAGTTCGAGACTTCCTTAGATATTGTGCACCAGCTGTTGCTTACAAAAATACATAGACCGCCGCCCCTTGTTTTACCAGACACCACTGTTCTATCCTGCCGGTACACCGTATAACCAGCCAACTCTACGTTGGTATTGTAGTCATTCAGCCACAACTCCGTGAAGCATAAGATGTTACAGTTTTTAATATCCCGTTGGTAGTTTAATCTTCCCAATAACTTGTCAATTTTATTGTCCAAAGTTTGTATGTTTGCTAGCAGAACTGAGGGAAGTGGGGGTGTATTCGATCCGTCTGACTTCTCAGCAGGCAGCCCGCTCTCCGGCCTCTCTTTCTCTGCCTCCTCTTCACACAGATCACGGGGCTCGGGACCTGTTCCCAAGGGAGCCATGCATCCTCCACCTCGGGCTCGGCAGAGCCGTGAAAGAAGAAAAAGGATTCTGCTAGTCAGTGGTGAGTAATCGCAGTCCTGATGTATAGAAGTTATTTTCGGTCATAAGAGACGGTAGTGGCAACATTATGTACAAAAAGAGTACAAAATTAAGTTACAAACAAAAAATGCAATCGGTTGGAGGCACGTAAAACGTCTGCCTTCTGCTCCGGCGCCATCGTCCACCATAATTTCAAGCTCTTGTTTGCTGAAGATTATATTGCACTTTCCTTGGTTATCCATTTTTGGTTTTGATATAGCTAGCCTGATGGCTATAATGTGTGGAAAAATAATGAAATAACCAAATCCTATCATCCTGCCACACAGGCTTATTTATTGGTTTCAAGCACGTCACTAATGTCAATGCCACAAAATAAGTTCTTTAAAAACTTATTATGGTATAGGGGACACTTGCGTCCCACTTTCCCCAAACAGGGAAAATGCAGCGCGGCAAAGTCAAATAATGATATAAAAATCAAACATTCATTAAATCACACATGTAAGATACTCAATTAAAGCTACACTCGTTGTGAATCCAGCCAACATATCATATTTTTGAAAAGCTTTTCGGCGAAAGCATAAGAAGCTATTATCTGATGATAGCACAATGTCAACAAAGAGGGTAGCATATTTCAACCCTGCAGGCGCTACACAAAACGCTGAAATAAAATATAAAACATGAATTACCTTTGACGAGCTTCTTTTGTTGGCACTCCAATATGTCCCATAAACATCACAATTGGTCCTTTTGTTTGATTAATTCCGTCCATATATATCCAAATGTCCATTTATTTGACGCGTTTGATCCAGAAAAAAAAGCTGCCAAAAAACGCAACGTCACTACAAAACAGTTCAAAAGTTGCCTATAAACTTTGCCAAAATATTTCAAACTACTTTTGTAATACAACTTTAGGTATTTTTAAACGTTAATAATCGATCAAATTGTAGACGGGGCTATCTGTGTTCAATACAGCAAGTAAACAAACCATGCTCTTTTTTATGTCTTGCGCAACTCTCAATAGTGTAACGTTGTTCCAGGATGTGTTTCTTCTTCGTTGCACAAATGAATAACCTCAACCAAATTCCAAAGACTGGTGACAACCAGTGGAAGCGGTAGAAACTAAAAACAGGTTCCTATGAAATATCCCTTGGCAAAGACAACTCAGGCAGCAGTCAGAGGCAAAAAAAATAATAATTCTGAACAGTTAGTCCTCTGGGTTTTGCCTGCTACATAAGTTCTGTTATACTCACAGACATGATTCAAACAGTTTTTGAAACTTCAGAGTGTTTTCTATCCAGATCTACTAATAATATGCATATCTTATATTCCTGGCATGAGTAGCAGGAAGTTGAAATTGGGCACGCTATTTATCCAAAAGTGAAAATGCTGCCCCCTATACCTTAAGAGATTTTTAAAGCACGTCACTAATGTCAATGCCACATAAGAAGTTCTTAAGAAAGATACTTACAAAGTTCCTAAGTAAACTACGAATTCCTAAGAACATTTTGAGGAATTACACTGATGAACTATCTTATGAAGTTCTTATTTTTTTCATAAGTAATGTTTTGTGAATCCGGCCCCTGGTCCTCAGAGAGACTGGTAGGAGGCTCCATAGATGTTTTGGAGAGGAGACCCCATTGTTGTTTGGGAAAGGAGGCTCCATAGATGTTTAGGAGAGGGGCCCCCTAGATGTTTAGGAGGAGACGCCCCATAGAAACAAAATGGAGGTGACATCAGAGAGGCCTCTGAGCCTGCTCCGCAGGGAACCTGATCCTCCACATAGCCCATAGGAGCCTGTATCATTACTGAGTGGGAGATGGTGGTGGTGCACCACTTTAGTAGGTAGGAGAGGGGTGTATCACCTGTAAGATGACCTCTTCACTCTCCCATTGGACAAAACTTAGCAAAACTCTTTCAAACTCATTATAATAACATAATTTCAACATGCACAGTTCGCCTAGCGTCGTCCGGGTTTGGCCGGGGTAGGCCGTCATTGTAAATAAGAATTTGTTCTTAACTGACTTGCCTAGTTAAATAAAGGTTACACACACCACACTGACCAAAAAGTTGTTTTGGTGGCATTTATGTATGTCTCTGTTACCAGTAAAACATTATTAAAACCTATTTCTTTCACTTACTTGCTGTGCTGTTTCGTTGTTCATTTGTTCAGTCGTTTCATTCTCAACCAGGATTTCATCATACATGTCAAGCAGTGTAGTTTTAGCTCTGTCTGTCCATGGCCTCTTCCTCGTTGCGCAATGGCAATGTGACCGTTTCCATCTTGTCCAGCTGTGTATGTAACATTTCACGTAAACCCTGTTTCTTGTCTGCATCGAAGTAGCGGTCCTTGTACCTAGCATCAAGCATGTTGGCGACACAGTACAGTGCCTTGCGAAAGTATTCGGCCCCCTTGAAATTTGCAACCTTTTGCCACATTTCAGGCTTCAAACATAAAGATATAAAACTGTATTTTTTTGTGAAGAATCAACAACAAGTGGGACACAATCATGAAGTGGAACGACATTTATTGGATATTTCAAACTTTTTTAACAAATCAAAAACTGAAAAATTGGGCGTGCAAAATTATTCAGCCCCTTTACTTTCAGTGCAGCAAACTCTCTCCAGAAGTTCAGTGAGGATCTCTGAATGATCCAATGTTGACCTAAATGACTAATGATGATAAATACAATCCACCTGTGTGTAATCAAGTCTCCGTATAAATGCACCTGCACTGTGATAGTCTGAGGTCCGTTAAAAGCGCAGAGAGCATCATGAAGACACCAGGCAGGTCCGAGATACTGTTGTGAAGAAGTTTAAAGCCGGATTTGGATACAAAAAGATTTCCCAAGCTTTAAACATCCCAAGGAGCACTGTGCAAGCGATAATATTGAAATGGAAGGAGTATCAGACCACTGCAAATCTACCAAGACCTGGCCGTCCCTCTAAACTTTCAGCTCATACAAGGAGAAGACTGATCAGAGATGCAGTCAAGAGGCCCATGATCACTCTGGATGAACTGCAGAGATCTACAGCTGAGGTGGGAGACTCTGTCCATAGGACAACAATCAGTCGTATATTGCACAAATCTGGCCTTTATGGAAGAGTGGCAAGAAGAAAGCCATTTCTTAAAGATATCCATAAAAAGTGTTGTTTAAAGTTTACCACAAGCCACCTGGGAGACACACCAAACATGTGGAAGAAGGTGCTCTGGTCAGATGAAACCAAACTTTTTGGCAACAATGCAAAACGTTATGTTTGGTGTAAAAGCAACACAGCTGAACACACCATCCCCACTGTCAAACATGGTGGTGGCAGCATCATGGTTTGGGCCTGCTTTTCTTCAGCAGGGACAGGGAAGATGGTTAAAATTGATGGGAAGATGGATGGAGCCAAATACAGGACCATTCTGGAAGAAAACCTGATGGAGTCTGCAAAAGACCTGAGACTGGGACGGAGATTTGTCTTCCAACAAGACAATGATCCAAAACATAAAGCAAAATCTACAATGGAATGGTTCAAAAATAAACATATCCAGGTGTTAGAATGGCCAAGTCAAAGTCCAGACCTGAATCCAATCGAGAATCTGTGGAAAGAACTGAAAACTGCTGTTCACAAATGCTCTCCATCCAACCTCACTGAGCTCGAGCTGTTTTGCAAGGAGGAATGGGAAAAAATTTCAGTCTCTCAATGTGCAAAACTGATAGAGACATACCCCAAGCGACTTACAGCTGTAATCGCAGCAAAAGGTGGAGCTACAAAGTATTAACTTAAGGGGGCTGAATAATTTTGCACGCCCAATTTTTCAGTTTTTGATTTGTTAAAAAAGTTTGAAATATCCAATAAATGTCGTTCCACTTCATGATTGTGTCCCACTTGTTGTTGATTCTTCACAAAAAAATACAGTTTTATATCTTTATGTTTGAAGCCTGAAATGTGGAAAAAGGTCGCAAAGTTCAAGGGGGCCGAATACTTTCGCAAGGCACTGTAAATACAGAATGCCACTGATTCGCTTGTTCACAGCCTGTCGGCAGTTTTGTTGAGCGGGCGTTTCAATGCCACGACAGAGGGTATCAATGTCTGGTGCAGGCGCGGTTGATGAGCTTTTTTCTCGAGTTGTTCGAATGGAGCTAGCTAGTATGTTCATGTTTCCAAGTTTCAAACACGTTCTCAAATGCCATTGAAATGGCAGCAGCTGTATGACGACCAGCACATTCTTGAGCATGCAATACTACTTTCCTCAGTACAAAATCCTTGACAATTCACTGTGCTGTCATACTTAGCATGCTCATGGGTCTGATATTGCTAGTCCAAATGTCAGTCGTGAAGCTAATTGCGGTGACGCTATTACTGAAAAATTGCACATTTCATAGTGTGTACCGGTGCTCGACAGTCGACGAAAGCCAACATCACCCACGACAGAGAACGGTTGATTGTCAAGGGCAATGAATTCCATTATCTTGGCGTTAAATGGATTTTACCTTTTGAATTTTCTTACACTTTTAAATGACTGCTCGACTTGTTGACTGCTCGATCGATACAGCAGACATTGTGGGCTAGGTTAGGAATACTGTGTTGCACGTGTAGCGCAAAATTTTATGTGGCGTCATTACGTCATATACGCCTTATGCACGTCAGCTTTGACACCAGTTTTGCACATCGGCGTTAAACTAGACATCGGGCCGATGCCGATATATTTACAGATATATCCTGCATCCCTAATTTCTACCAGTTCTTACCACTGGGCTGCATGTTGGGATTCTTTTTAAAGTTATTATGGAGGGAACATGGATGGATGAAGCGCAAAAACACATTTCCTGCCTCAGTGTTTTTGTTTGATCGGTTTCAGCTCAGTGGCAGTGTACTTTTTTCAGACAGAGATTACTAAAAGTAATAATTCCCCATGTGGCATTTCTAGTTTTAATAGAGCTCTATTAGGTGTTAAATCTTCTCCAGCATGGCTAAGCAGAGGGTGAACTGTCTCGTTTAAAACAGCCCCATAACTCCTGGAGAAAGCAGCAGTTTCTTCAAACAGAACCAGCCTGTTTGTCTGCAGGAGACGTGAGATGTCCACCCATGACGTGCGCATCTGCCTGCCAGTCCTGCAGTGTCTCTCTGCCTCTCTGCTCCTGTCCTCTCCAGATCATAGACTCCATTAACATCCCAGGCAGTTGGGGAAAACAAAGCTAACATGTGCCAACAGAAGTGAAGAGAGGAGACACTCCTTTTAAATGACAACCACATTTCATTGGGGGGTAGAAAAACAGACAGACAGTCGAAGAGGCAACTTGCTAGATGCTGGGACAATTTTCCAGCTACAAAGGTGTAACAAACTAACAAATAAAAATACGTGATGCCAATGTGACTACATATGTTTTGCCTTTAGTGTCGATCCTTGGCATAATCCCAAACTGAAGAAACCAAGGAAAATGCAGTAGATGAAAGTCAAGGTTTTCCAAGAACACTAGCTGGCTTATTAAATCCACTTTGATCCTCCTGTCTTTGATATTTGTAGTCTCATAAAGAATTCACTTTCAGCGGTAAATATAGGTAGTTCAGTGAGCTGAGATGACATATACCCCTCATTCCTTCACATTCTGTTTAAATTATCCAAAACAATCAGAGAAAATATGGGGAGAATAAAAAACACATTAAAACAGTACTCTGTTGTGAACCCTCAGTCCTCCCGTTTTGCAGAACAGGCAGGGTTTCATTTTGGGGCACTGCGCTACACAGTTTCACCATTTCATTATGAAATACTAGGGCTCTTCAAACTTCTAGCTAGAGCACAATGGAAGTGTCTCTTAGTGAGTAATGTTGGCTCTTGGGATCAGAAGGGTACAGGTCTTATAGTTGAAGGAATGGAAATGTCAGGAAGTGTCACTATACAACAGTCTACTTTTTCAATATGAGGTAGCGACACAGCTACCATGTGACAGAACATCAGACAAGTGACATTAGTCACAGGCCAGAGCCACATCCATTAGATAGGAGTTGTTGGTTGTGACAGTCATGTGTGACCTGGTGGAGCTACAGGATACAACCCCTCTGTTGTAAACGCAGACACATAGTTCATCTCCTCTCCTTTTACCCCTCGCCCAGTTCTCTCTGTCCTCTGGGCATGGATGAATAACCTCTCCCCTCATCCCCTCATCTCTGTGTTTGTAATTGTCCTCTGTTTCTGGGGTTAAAATAATGAGCAGCATCAATCAGACTATGTAGGAGGGAGGGAGATAGGGGTAGCGTGACCTGGCAGTGCCACCCTGCAGAGCCGGCATGCCGGAGGCCAGTGTGTGTGTGTGTGTGTGTGTGTGTGGTGTGTGGTGTGGGGTGTGTGTGCATGTGTGTGTATGTGTGCCCTGTTTGTTTGGCCTGCCCGGAAGGTGACACGGTGCCTCGGTGATGGGGAGGTCACTGCCACGTCTGACCTGACCTCTTACACCGCCGCCTGCTTCATGACACTGTGTGGGGAAACATGATGGGTCGCACACACGCACACATACACACACACACACACACACACACACACTTAAAATAAACGCACACACTCACACACACATGCATGCTCACACACAGATGTTCTTTATCTTCTTCTCTTCTCTCTCTTCCTACCCCCTCTCTCTCTATCTACCTCTCTCTCTATCTACTTATTTCTCTCTCTCAATCTACCTCTTTCTATCTCTACCTCTTTCTCTCTCTCTCTCTCTCTCTATACCTCTTCCTTCCTTTCTCTCTCTCTCTCTCCCTCTCTCTCTCTCTCTTTCTCTCTCTCTCTCGCTTTCTCTATCTCTTTCTCTCTCTGTACCTCTTCCTTTCTCTCCACCCCTCTCTCTCTCTCTCTCTCCCGTTCTCTCCCTCTCTCTCCTGCCCCCCACCCCTCTCGCTCTCTCCCTTTCTCTCTCTCTCGCTCTCTTTCTCTTTCTCTCATTGACACAGACACACATGCTCTACTAAATGACTGGAGCCCTTACCTCATCTCTCAGACAATATACTATCCTAGATATGGGAGGTCGTTTGGAATCTAACACTGTAGACACATCCTCATGTTTAGAAGAGTTTTGTCTGAGAACAAAAGCAACAACAAACAGTCCTCCCATAACAAAGACATGAGTTTCTCTCCACAGTTGAAGTGAAAGTCTCATAATTGGACCTATAATCTCCTTTGGTAGAGAAGCTGGGAGTTAAAAATCCCTCTGTCCTCATTAAAAAGTACAACCCTCCTTTGGAACACTGAGTTACAGCATTGATTAGAAAGCCTATCGCCTGTGATTTCCATTTCTTTCATTGTTGTTTTCTGGGTGAAAAATAAGACAGGCATTTTCACTGTGCATTCAAATTACAGCAGGGCAGATGAAGAAAGGTGCGGTATTAACTAGAGAAACCTTGCTAACACAAAGAGAATTCCTAACTTAACAAGATATCATTTTTCATTGATAACTCCCCATCAACATGTCTGCTGCTTTTGAACATGTATATATATATATATATATATATATATATATATATATATATACACAGACTTCAGGAGTAGTTGGATACAGTAGGCTTATGAAATTCTATATTTAATATTTCAGATATTTTTTCAGTTGAAGCCATACAAATCTGTGATGGGTTTTAAGTCATTCTCAGTGTATTGCTGATATAAAAGTACACCCAGATTCATTATGTGACTTACCACTACACGATGTAACATTCTTTATGGGATAATGAGAAACTATTGTACTAGTAGCTAGACCTTAGTAGCTCAGACCCACATAATTAAAGGTGTTTTGATAGCATTTCTAGAATAACATAAGTATAGCTGTGTGCTTCTATAGAATACCGTTAAGTGTGACTTGAACTAAATTGACCATCCAACCCTTTACGACCACATAATAAGTGGTGGGCTGTTGTGTCATGGTCCTTTAACTGTGGCAGTGTGGGGAATTCAAACTCCTAATAGGCATCAAGGGACCATCGAGAAAGAGACCCAGATTATTAGTATTGAGGTTGTTAGCATAGTTAGCTTTTTTGGACACTTCTGTACTGTAGATTTGAGGCACATGGAGCTCCACTACTGTCCATTTGCACTGTCTCATCCCCGACCTGCTCGGTGAGAGCATTAAAGCAAAAGTGGCCCCATTGAAGCTACCTAAAAGGTTGCGCATCATAATTACCATTACCCTTGCCTGTTTGCTAATTGATATCAGGCATTTTCTCCTCAAATTAGTTTCCCAAGTAATGTCTTCTAGGAATGGAGACTCTTCAGTAGAAAGAAGGGGATGCATGGAGAAAACACAGACACCACGCTATTATCACACTCCAGGCCAGGAAAAGTCTTGGTAATAATCATCACTGTTTTTCATCTCTCTCTTCTTCTTCCTCTTCTTCTTCTTCTTCTTCCTCTTCTTCTTCTTCTTCTTCTTCTTCTTCTTCTTCTTCTTCTTCTTCCTTCTTCTTCCTCTTCTTCTTCTTCTTCTTCTTCTTCTTCTTCTTCCTTCTTCTTCTTCTTCTTCTTCCTTCTTCTTCCTCTTCTTCTTCTTCTTCTTCTTCTTCCTCCTTCTTCTTCCTCTTCTTCTTCTTCTTCTTCTTCTTCTTCCTCTTCTTCCTTCTTCTTCCTCTTCTTCCTTCTTCTTCTTCTTCCTTCTTCTTCCTCTTCTTCCTCTTCTTCTTCTTCTTCTTCTTCTTCTTCCTTCTTATTCTTCCTTCTTCTTCCCCTTCTTCTTCTTCTTCCTTCTTCTTCTTCTTCTTCTTCATTCTTCCTCTTCTTCCTCTTCTTCCTCTTCTTCCTCTTCTTCCTCTTCTTCTTCTTCTTCCTCTTCTTCCACTTCTTCTTCTTCTTCTTCCTTCTTCTTCCTTCTTCTTCCTCTTCTTCTTATTCTTCCACTTCTTCTTCTTCTTCTTCTTCCTTCTTCTTCCTTATTCTTCCTTCTTCTTCTTCTTCCTTCTTCTTCTTCTTCCTTCTTCTTATTCTTCCTTCTTCTTATTCTTCCTTCTTCTTCCTCTTCTTCTTCCTTCTTCTTCTTCTTCCTCTTCTTCTTCTTTCTTCTTCTTCCTCTTCCTCTTCTTCTTATTCTTCCTTCTTCCTCTTCTTATTCTTCCTTCTTCTTCATTCCAAGGGAGAGGAGCTCATGAACAATTCAGCCATGCCTTCCTGATGGTGTTTCACATGGCTCTGTGGGAAGTCTTTTATACATCAATGAGGCCAGTTGACTGTTTAAGTGTGAATGCACTGAGTGTCGCTAGCTCTGCTCAGCCCTGCTGCCCTGCTCTATATCTCTGTCTCTCTGTTGTACTGCTGTCCTGCTCTGTTCCGTATTGATCTATCTCTCTGCTGTACTGTACTGCTGTCCTGCTCTGTTCAGTATATCTCTATCTCTCTGCTGTACTGTACTGCTGCCCTGCTCTGTTCAGTATATCTCTATCTCTCTGTTGTACTGCTGCCGTGCTCTGTTCAGTATATCTCTATATCTCTGTTGTACTGCTGCCCTGCTCTGTTCAGTATATCAATTCAATTCAATTCAAGGGCAGCAGGTGTATCTCACTGATCATCCCTAAAGCCAACACCTCATTTGGCCGCCTTTCGTTCCAGTTCTCTGCTGCCTGTGACTGGAACGAATTTCAAAAATCGCTGAAGTTGGAGACTTTTATCTCCCTCACCAACTTCAAACATCTGCTATCTGAGCAGCTAACCAATCGCTGCAGCTGTACATAGTCTATCGGTAAATAGCCCACCCAATTTTACCTACCTCATCCCCATACTGTTTATATTTATTTACTTTTCTGCTCTTTTGCACACCAGTATCTCTACCTGTACATGACCATCTGATCATTTATCACTGCAGTGTTAATCTGCTAAATTGTAATTATTTGCCTACCTCCTCATGCCTTTTGCACACAATGTATATAGACTTTTTTCTACTGTGTTATTGACTTGTTAATTGTTTACTCCATGTGTAACTCTGTGTTGTCTGTTCACACTGCTATGCTTTATCTTGGCCAGGTCGCAGTTGCAAATGAGAACTTGTTCTCAACTAGCCTACCTGGTTAAATCAAATAAAATGTATTTATATAGCCCTTCGTACATCAGCTGATATCTCAAAGTGCTGTACAGAAACCCAGCCTAAAACCCCAAACAGCAAGCAATGCAGGTGTAGAAGCACGGTGGCTAGGAAAAACTCCCTAGAAAGGCCAAAACCTAGGAAGAAACCTAGAGAGGAACCAGGCTATGTGGGGTGGCCAGTCCTCTTCTGGCTGTGCCGGGTGGAGATTATAACAGAACATGGCCAAGATGTTCAAATGTTCATAAATGACCAGCATGGTCGAATAATAATAAGGCAGAACAGTTGAAACTGGAGCAGCAGCACGGTCAGGTGGACTGGGGACAGCAAGGAGTCATCATGTCAGGTAGTCCTGGGGCATGGTCCTAGGGCTCAGGTCAGTTGAAAACTGGAGCAGCAGCACGGCCAGGTGGACTGGGGACAGCAAGGAGTCATCATGTCAGGTAGTCCTGGGGCATGGTCCTAGGGCTCAGGTCCTCCGAGAGAGAGAGAGAAAGAAAGAGAGAAGGAGAGAATTAGAGAACGCACACTTAGATTCACACATGACACCGAATAGGACAGGAGAAGTACTCCAGATATAACAAACTGACCCTAGCCCCCCGACACATAAACTACTGCAGCATAAATACTGGAGGCTGAGACAGGAGGGGTCAGGAGACACTGTGGCCCCATCCGAGGACACCCCGGACAGGGCCAAACAGGAAGGATATAAATAAATAGATATAGATACAGTGCCTTGCGAAAGTATTCGGCCCCCTTGAACTTTGCGACCTTTTGCCACATTTCAGGCTTCAAACATAAAGATATAAAACTGTATTTTTTTTGTGAAGAATCAACAACAAGTGGGACACAATCATGAAGTGGAACGACATTTATTGGATATTTCAAACTTTTTTAACAAATCAAAAACTGAAAAATTGGGCGTGCAAAATTATTCAGCCCCTTTACTTTCAGTGCAGCAAACTCTCTCCAGAAGTTCAGTGAGGATCTCTGAATGATCCAATGTTGACCTAAATGACTAATGAGGATAAATACAATCCACCTGTGTGTAATCAAGTCTCCATATAAATACACCTGCACTGTGATAGTCTCAGAGGTCCGTTAAAAGCGTAGAGAGCATCATGAAGAACAAGGAACACACCAGGCAGGTCCGAGATACTGTTGTGAAGAAGTTTAAAGCCGGATTTGGATACAAAAAGATTTCCCAAGCTTTAAACATCCCAAGGAGCACTGTGCAAGCGATAATATTGAAATGGAAGGAGTATCAGACCACTGCAAATCTACCAAGACCTGGCCGTCCCTCTAAACTTTCAGCTCATACAAGGAGAAGACTGATCAGAGATGCAGCCAAGAGGCCCATGATCACTCTGGATGAACTGCAGAGATCTACAGCTGAGGTGGGAGACTCTGTCCATAGGACAACAATCAGTCGTATATTGCACAAATCTGGCCTTTATGGAAGAGTGGCAAGAAGAAAGCCATTTCTTAAAGATATCCATAAAAAGTGTTGTTTAAAGTTTGCCACAAGCCACCTGGGAGACACACCAAACATGTGGAAGAAGGTGCTCTGGTCAGATGAAACCAAAATTGAACTTTTTGGCAACAATGCAAAACGTTATGTTTGGCGTAAAAGCAACACAGCTGAACACACCATCCCCACTGTCAAACATGGTGGTGGCAGCATCATGGTTTGGGCCTGCTTTTCTTCAGCAGGGACAGGGAAGATGGTTAAAATTGATGGGAAGATGGATGGAGCCAAATACAGGACCATTCTGGAAGAAAACCTGATGGAGTCTGCAAAAGACCTGAGACTGGGACGGAGATTTGTCTTCCAACAAGACAATGATCCAAAACATAAAGCAAAATCTACAATGGAATGGTTCAAAAATAAACATATCCAGGTGTTAGAATGGCCAAGTCAAAGTCCAGACCTGAATCCAATCGAGAATCTGTGGAAAGAACTGAAAACTGCTGTTCACAAATGCTCTCCATCCAACCTCACTGAGCTCGAGCTGTTTTGCAAGGAGGAATGGGAAAAAATTTCAGTCTCGCAAAACTGATAGAGACATACCCCAAGCGACTTACAGCTGTAATCGCAGCAAAAGGTGGCGCTACAAAGTATTAACTTAAGGGGGCTGAATAATTTTGCACGCTCAATTTCAGTTTTTGATTTGTTAAAAAAGTTTGAAATATCCAATAAATGTCGTTCCACTTCATGATTGTGTCCCACTTGTTGTTGATTCTTCACAAAAAAATACAGTTTTATATCTTTATGTTTGAAGCCTGAAATTTGGCAAAAGGTCGCAAAGTTCAAGGGGGCCGAATACTTTCGCAAGGCACTGTACATCTAAATAAAATCAAAATAAATAAATAAAGGTGAAAAAAAAGAAATTGGCATGGGAAACATGTGTTAACATTGCCAAAGCAAGTGAGGTAGATAATATATAAAGTGAATATATAAATTGAAATAAACAATAATGTAACGACGTTCGTCTGTACGAGAGGCGGACCAAAGCGCAGCGTGGTTGTTTTGATTAATGTTTTAATAAATAACTTCACATGAACAAACTAACAAAAACAAGAAATGTGAAAACGCAAAACAGTCCTATCCTGTGACAACAAACACAGTGACAGGAACAATCACCCACAAACACACAGTGAAACCCAGGCTACCTAAGTATGATTCTCAATCAGAGACAACTAATGACACCTGCCTCTGATTGAGAACCATACTAGGCCGAAAACATAGAAATGCCCCAAAACATAGAAAAACAAACAGACTGCCCACCCAACTCACGCACTGACCATACTAAATAAATACAAAACAACGGAAAAATCAAGGTCAGAACGTGACAGTACCCCCCCCCCCCCAAAGGTGCGGACTCCGGCCGCAAAACCTTGACCTATAGGGGAGGGTCTGGGTGGGCGTCTGTCCGCGGTGGCGGCTCTGGCGCGGGACGCGGACTCCACTTCATCTTTGTCTTAGTCCGCCTTATTGTCCACCTCCGTGGCTTTCTCACCATGGCCACCCTACTTAATGACCCCACTGGACAGAGGGGCTGCTTGGGACAGAGGGGCAGCTCGGGACAGAGGTGGGGCAGCTGCTCGGGACAGAGGTGGGGCAGCTGCTCGGGACAGAGGTGGGGCAGCTGCTCGGGACAGAGGTGGGGCAGCTGCTCGGGACAGAGGTGGGGCAGCTGCTCGGGACAGAGGTGGGGCAGCTGCTCGGGACAGAGGTGGGGCAGCTGCTCGGGACAGAGGGGCAGCGGCGCCGGACAGGCGGGAGGCTCCGGCAGAGGCGCCGGACAGGCGGGAGGCTCCGGCAGAGGCGCCGGACAGGCGGGAGGCTCCGGCAGAGGCGCCGGACAGGCGGGAGGCTCCGGCAGAGGCGCCGGACAGGCGGGAGGCTCCGGCAGCGGCGCCGGACAGGCGGGAGGCTCCGGCAGAGGCGCCGGACAGGCGGGAGGCTCCGGCAGAGGCGCCGGACAGGCGGGAGGCTCCGGCAGAGGCGCCGGACAGGCGGGAGGCTCCGGCAGCGGCGCCGGACAGGCGGGAGGCTCCGGCAGCGGCGCCGGACAGGCGGGAGGCTCCGGCAGCGGCGCCGGACAGGCGGGAGGCTCCGGCAGCGCTGGACAGGAGGGAGCCCCTGTAAGGATGGGCCGGAGAGACAGCCTGGTACGGGGGGCTGCCACCGGAGGGCTGGTGGTGGTGGTGACGGATAGACCGGGCCGTGCAGGCGCACTGGAGCTCTTGAGCACCGAGCCTGCCCAACCTTACCCGGTTGAATGGTCCCGGTCGCCCTGCCAGTGCGGCGAGGTGGAATTGCCCGCACTGGGCTATGCAGGCGAACCGGGGACACCGTGCGCAAGGCTGGTGCCATGTAAGCCGGCCCAAGGAGACGCACTGGAGACCAGATGCGTAGAGCCGACTTCATGGCACTTGGCTCGATGCCCACTCTAGCCCGGCCGATACGCGGAGCTGGAATGTACCGCACCCCCGGTAACCACAGGAAGTTGGCTCAGGTCTCCTACCTGGCGTAGCCATACTCCCTGTTAGCCCCCCCCCCCCCCCAAGAAATTTTTGGGGCTGACTCCCGGGCTTCCTTGCCAACCGTGTTCCCTCATATCGCCGGCTCCTCTCTCCGGCTGCCTCTGCTCTCCTCGCTGCCGCCACCTGTTCCCATGGAAGGCGATCCTTTCCCGCCAGGATCTCCTCCCATGTGTAGCAACCCTTGCCGTCCAACACATCGTCCCAAGTCCATTCCTCCTTGTGCCGCTGTTGCCCGTTACCACGCCGCTTGGTCCTGTTGTGGTGGGTGATTCTGTAACGACGTTCGTCTGTACGAGAGGCGGACCAAAGCGCAGCGTGGTTGTTTTGATTAATGTTTTAATAAATAACTTCACATGAACAAACTAACAAAAACAAGAAATGTGAAACCGCAAAACAGTCCTATCCTGTGACAACAAACACAGTGACAGGAACAATCACCCACAAACACACAGTGAAACCCAGGCTACCTAAGTATGATTCTCAATCAGAGACAACTAATGACACCTGCCTCTGATTGAGAACCATACTAGGCCGAAAACATAGAAATGCCCCAAAACATAGAAAAACAAACATAGACTGCCCACCCAACTCACACCCTGACCATACTAAATAAATACAAAACAACGGAAAATCAAGGTCAGAACGTGACAAATAAAAATGTATTATATCTCTATCTCTCTGTTGTACTGTACTGCTGTGCTGCTCTGTTCAGTATATCTCTATCTCTCTGTTGTACTGTACTGCTGCCCTGTTCTGTTCAGTATATCTCTATCTCTCTGTTGTACTGCTGCCATGCTCTGTTCAGTATATCTCTATCTCTCTGCTGTACTGTACTGCTGCCCTGCTCTGCTCTGTTCAGTATATCTCTATCTCTCTGCTGTACTGTACTGCTGCCCTGTTCTGTTGAGTATATATCTATCTCTCTGTTGTACTGCTGCCATGCTCTGTTCAGTATATCTCTATCTCTCTGTTGTACTGCTGCCCTGCTCTGTTCAGTATATCTCTATCTCTCTGTTGTACTGCTTCCCTGCTCAATTCAGTATATCTCTATCTCTCTGTTGTACTGCTGCCATGCTCTGTTCAGTATATCTCTATCTCTCTGTTGTACTGTACTGCTGCCATGCTCTGTTCAGTATATCTCTATCTCTCTGTTGTACTGCTGCCCTGCTCTGTTCAGTATATCTATATCTCTCTGTTGTACTGTACTGCTGCCCTGCTTTGTTCAGTATATATCTCTCTCTCTGTTGTACTGTACTGCTGCCCTGCTCTGTTCAGTATATCTCTATCTCTCTGTTGTACTGCTGTCCTGCTCTGTTCAATATATCTATGTCTCTGTGTGCTATACGGCCTGCTGAATTACTCTGTCTACAGTAGCTCTATGTCTGTCTCTATCTGTACTGTACTGCTGGACAGATGAAAAATGTACACCCCTTGACACAAGATGGCACTCCAGCCTCGCTGACCTCCTGGGGTTAATGCCCCCCACCTCACATACCCCTCCTTCCCTTGCCTGGCTGGGACTGACGTGGCTGGGTCTGGGGCAGCCGTACACAGCTGGCAGCATTAGAAGCCTAACCCCTGATGGCAATGTGGCTCCGAGGCGCAGGGTAGGCACACTGAGCTGGGCAGGCTGGGCAGAAGGGGGCTATTCCAGGGTAGGATTAGTAGACAGCCTGGCCAGGGCAGACCACCAGAGGATCCCACTGTTCCAAGCATGGGCTAGCCAAACGGGTACTCCATCACAGATGCCAATCCCTGCCTTGCTTGTTGTTCACAAGCCCATACATAGTCGTGTTGTCTGAATGTAGCACAAGCTAATGGAGACTTTTGACCTGGTGGATAATAACACCATTCATGTGACTGTGTGGTTGGGCTCTATTGTTATGGAAAATATTTGTGATAATCTTTTATGACAATCCTTTGTCGCTACATTCTCTGAGAAAAAACATACCGCTAGCTGACATCCTTTCCTCCTGTAATATTTATTCAGTCTGGAGTTGTCATGGAGAAGCCTTGGCCTCTACCAGCGCACCACAATTTCCCAGTCCAAGTGAACCAGTGCCCTTTGGCCCAGAACTACAGTATCCAGCCTCTATCACCATCTCCTCCATTTCTCTCTCTGCCAGCCATCCCTCTTTATTCCTCTCCTCCTCTCTTTTGGTTTTCTGCCCAGTCTTCCTCCTCCAGAGGGACGTCACCAGCTGCTGAAGCAACATGGCCGACGCTGACCTGAGGCCAACAGCCTTTCTGCCTGCCGGTCGGGTTCCCACACTACCTCCGAACCTCTGTTTATGAAGACGAACGATCAGGGGCTTATATTTATAACCACACCACCATGACCACTGTTCAGTCCTGCAGCATCGAGGTAATCACCACTGTTGCTTTGAGGCTGAGTGTAGTGGAGCAGACCTGATCCAGATGGGCC
The DNA here is from genome assembly GCF_013265735.2 of Oncorhynchus mykiss. Classification (NCBI taxonomy): domain Eukaryota; kingdom Metazoa; phylum Chordata; class Actinopteri; order Salmoniformes; family Salmonidae; genus Oncorhynchus; species Oncorhynchus mykiss. The sequence goes on along the minus strand of NC_048570.1, from coordinate 77,598,513 downwards.
TGAGCCAACTTGGCCCCTCAGAGCTGCTGGGTTGAAATCATAGATGAGGCTGCCACAGAGTGCCAATGCTCGGCTCGTTGGACGGACTGACTGGCAAACCAGTTATTCTGACAGGGGAGAGAGAGAAAAGGGAGAGAGAAAAAGTGATGTTAATGTTTCAGCTTAATTATATAAAAGGTCAGATTGCTTTGTTCAATAATTTATTTTGTACAGTGATTTGTTACTACTGGGCTTTCCATTCCCTACTTCCGGCGCCGACAGAGATCGCCGCCTCGCTTCGCTTTCCTAGGAAACTATGCAGTATTTTGTTTTTTTTATGTGTTATTTCTTACATTGGTACTCCAGGTAATCTTATGTTTCATTACATACAGTCGGGAGGAACGACTGAATAAAAGAGCAACGTCAACTCACCATCATTACGACCAGGAATATGACTTTCCCGAAGCGGATCCTGTGTTTTGCCTTCCACCCAGGACAATGGATCGGATCTCAGCCTGCGACCCAAAACAACGACGCCGTAAAAGGTCTTCTGGTCAAGCTCCGGAGACGGGCACATCGCGGACCACTCCCTAGCATACTACCCGCCAATGTCCAGTCTCTTGACAACAAGGTTGATGAAATCCGAGCAAGGGTAGCATTCCAGAGAGACATCAGAGACTGTAACGTTCTTTGCTTCACGGAAACATGGCTCACTCGAGAGACTCTATCGGAGTCGGTGCAGCCAGCTGGTTTCTTCACGCATCGTGCCGACAGAAACAAGCATCTTTCTGGTAAGATGAAAGGCGGCGGGGGGGGGGGGGGGGGGGGGGGGGGGGGTATGCCTTATGATTAACGAGAAGTTAATCCTTCTGTTCACCTGACTTAGAGTTCCTCACAATCAAATGTCGACCGCATTATCTACCAAGGGAATTCTCTTCGATTATAATCACAGCCGTATATATTCCCCCCCAAGCATCGATGGCCCTGAACGAACATTATTTGACTCTATGTAAACTGGAAACCACATATCTTGAGGCTGCATTCATTGTATCTGGGGATTTTAACCAGGCTAATCTGAAAACAAGACTCCCTAAATTCTATCAGCATATCGATTGCGCAACCAGGGCTGATAAAACCCTGGATCATTCTTATTCTAAATTCCGCGATGCATATAAGGACCTACCCCGCCCTCCTTTCAGAAAAGCTGGCCACGACTCCATTTTGTTGCTTCCAGCATACAGACAGAGACTAAAACAAGAAGCTCCCGCGCTCAGGTCTGGTCAACGCTGGTCCAACCAATCTGATTCCACGCTTCGATCACGTGGATTGGGATATGCTCCGCATTGCGTCCAACAACAACATAGACGAATACGCTGATTCGGTGAGCGAGTTCATTAGAAAGTGCATCGGCGATGTTATACCCACAGAAACGATTAAAACATTCCCAAACCAGAAACCCCGGATTGATGGCAGCATTCGCACGAAACTGAAAGCACGAACCACTGCTTTTAACCAGGGCAAGGTGACCGGAAACATGACCGAATACAAACAGTGTAGCTATTCCCTCCGCAAGGCAATCAAACAAGCTAAGCGTCAGTATAGAGACAAAGTAAAGTCGCAATTCAACGGCTCAGGCACAAGAGGTATGTGGCAGGGTCTACAGTCAATCATGGATTACAAAAAGAAAACCAGCCCCGTCACAGACCAGGATGTCTTGCTTCCAGACAGACTAAATCACTTTTTTTTGCTCGCTTTGAGGACAGTACAGTGCCACTGACACGGCCCGCTACCAAAACCTGCGGACTATCCTTCACTGCAGCCGACGTGAGTAAAACATTTAAACGTGTTAACCCTCGCAGGGCTGCAGGCCCAGACGGCATCCCCAGCCGCGTCCTCAGAGCATGCGCAGACCAGCTGGCTGGTGTGTTTACGGACATATTCAATCAATCCTTATCTCAGTCTGCTGTTCCCACATGCTTCAAGAGGGCCACCATTGTTCCTGTTCCCAAGAAAGCTAAGGTAACTGAGCTAAACGACTACCGCCCCGTGGTACTCACTTCCGCCATCATGAAGTGCTTTGAGAGACTAGTCAAGGACCATATCACCTCCACCCTACCTGACACCCTAGACCCATTCCAATTTGCTTACTGCCCCAATAGGTCCACAGACCTAACCCATCTGGACAAGAGGAATACCTATGTGAGAATGCTGTTCATCAACTACAGCTCAGCATTTAACACCATAGTACCCTCCAAACTCGTCATCAAGCTCGAGACCCTGGTTCTGGACCCCGCCCTGTGCAACTGGGTACTGGACTTCCTGACGGGCTGCCCCCAGGTGGTGAGGGTAGGCAACAACATCTCCACCCCGCTGATCCTCAACACTGGGGCCCCACAAGGGTGCGTTCTGAGCCCTCTCCTGTACTCCCTGTTCACCCATGACTGTATGGCCATGCACGCCTCCAACTCAATCATCAAGTTTGCGGACGACACAACAGTGGTAGGCTTGATTACCAACAACGACGAGACGGCCTACAGGGAGGAGGTGAGGGCCCTTGGAGTGTGGTGTCAGGAAAATAACTTCACACTCAACGTCAACAAAACAAAGGAGATGATCGTGGACTTCAGGAAACAGCAGAGGGAGCACCCCCCTATCCACATTGACGGGACAGTAGTGGAGAGGGTAGTAAGTTTTAAGTTCCTCGGCGTACACATCACGGACAAACTGAATTGGTCCACCCACACAGACAGCGTTGTGAAGAAGGCGCAGCAACGCCTCTTCAACCTCAGGAGGCTGAAGAAATTTGGCTTGTCACTAAAAGCACTCACAAACTTCTACAGATAAACAATCAAGAGCATCCTGTCGGGCTGTATCACTGCCTGGTACGGCAACTGCTCCGCCCACAACCGTAAGGCTCTCCAGAGGGTAGTGACGTCTGCACAACGCATCACCGGGGCAAACTACCTGCCCTCCAGGACACCTACACCACACGATGTCACAGGAAGGCCATAAAGATCATCAAGGACAACAACCACCCGAGCCACTGCCTGTTCACCACGCTATCATCCAAAAGGTGAGGTCAGTACAGGTGCATCAAAGCAGGGACCGAGAGACAGAAAAACAGCTTCTATCTCAAGGCCATCAGACTGTTAAACAGCCACCACTAACATTGAGTGGCTGCTGCCAACATACTGACTCAACTCTAGCCACTTTAATAATGGAAATTTATGGAAAAAATGTATCACTAGCCACTTTAAACAATGCCACTTGATATAATGTTTACATACCCTACATTACTCATCTCATATGTATATACTGTACTATATATCATCTACTGCATCTTTATGTAATACATGTATCACTAGCCACTTGAAACTATGCCACTTTGTTTACATACCCTACATTACTCATCTCATATGTATATACTGTACTCGATACCATCTACTGCATCTTGCCTATGCCGTTCTGTACCATCACTCATTCATATATCTTTATGTACATATTCTTTATCCCTTTACACTTGTGTGTATAAGGTAGTAGTTGTGGAATTGTTAGGTTAGATTACTCGTTGGTTATTACTGCCTTGTCGGAACTAGAAGCATAAGCATTTCGCTACACTCGCATTAACATCTGCTAACCATGTGTATGTGACAAATAACATTTTATTTGATTTGAGGATAAATACTGGGATTTTGTAGAGCTAGAAATCGTGACAGGGTATTGGGCAGAATCCATAATTGATGATACCAGAAATTGATTCAGTTCAGGGATTGCCGAAATTGGGCATTCCTATAAGGGATAATAAGGCTTAGCTTGTGCCTTAATTTACAGACTTAAAGGCAAGCATTTGTATTCCTCTAAATACTTAACCAACTTAAATGTAACTTAAATTCTTTGTTTACCTGATATGTCTCCAAAGTCTCTTCGTTTGAACTGACGGAACTGTTCTTATCAAATCAAATCAAATGTTATTTGTCACGTGCGCCGAATACAACAGGTGGAGGTGTGTTTCACCTTACAGTAAAATGCTTACTTACAAGCCCTTAACCAACAATGCAGTTTTATGAAAATCCCTACAAAAGTAAGAGATAAGAATAACAAATAATTAAAGAGCAGCAGTAAATAACAATAGCAGGGCTATATACAGGGGGTACCGGTACAGAGTCAATGTTTCAATGTGCGGGGGACACCAGTGTCAAGGTAATTGAGGCAATTATGGGGGGGGGGGCAATGCAAATAGTCTGGATAGCCATTTGATTAGCTGTTCAGGAGTCTTATGGCTTGGGGGTAGAAGCTGTTTAGAAGCCATACCAGACAGTGAGGGGCCCCCAGTGTTGAGGATCAGCATGGCGGATGTGCTGGTACCTACCCTTACCACCTAGGCACGGTCCGTCAGAAAGTCCAGGATCCAGTTGCAGAGGGGGGTGTTTAGTCCTAGGGTCCTTTGCTTAGTGATGAGCTTTGAGGGCACTATGGTGTTGAACGCTGAGCTGTAGTGTTCCTTTTGTCCAGGTAGGAAAGGGCAGTGTGGAGTGCAATCGAGATTGCATCATCTGTAAATCTATTGGTGCGGTATGCAAATTGGAGTCGATCTAGGGTTTCTGGGATAATGGTGTTGATGAGAGCCATGACCAGCCTTTCTAAGCACTTCATGGCTACAGATGTGAGTGCTACAGGTCGGTAGTCATTAAGGCACGTTACCTTAGTGTTCTTGGGCATAGGCACTATGGTGGTCTGCTTGAAACATGGTGGTATTACATACTCAGACAGGGGAGGTTGACAATGTCAGTGAAGACATTTGCCAGTTGGTCAGTGCATGCTTGGAGTACACGTCCTGGTAATCTGTCTGTCCCCGCAGTCTTGTGAATGTTGACCTGTTTTAAAGGTCTTACTCACATCGGCTGCGGAGAGCATGATCTCACAGTCGTCCGGAACAGCTGATGCTCTCATGCATGTTTCAGTGTTACTTGCCTCAAAGTGATCATAGAAGCTATTTACAGTTTTCTTCGATTGCTAAACGACAGTGGGCACAACTGGAGTCACATGTGCAAAACTCTAACTACAGTCTGCACTACCAACAGTCACCTGAGCTAAACAGTTCACATCACCTGCAAAACTCATTCCAAGCAACACAACTCTTAACACATGGCTCAAAACACGCTCAGTGCAGCCAAACACTATGCACAACCCTCACTGAGATAACACACACTGTCACTCAGAACACACTGAGAGTAAAAACACTAGCATCAAACACCAATACAGAAAATACAAAATTTTCATCTTCACAGTTTGAACAATTTCAGTGACTTCATACAAAGTAATATTTTCTTCAAAGAAAAGAGTGACATTCTTTCACATGATTTATAAAATTTTTTAGAACATAACAATTCTTTAAGGTAAATGAAAATTAGCAGTTTGCTTCAATAGTCTGTAGTAATTTACGGAATTACAGTAATGAGAAAGAAAAGGTAGAAACTAAAAGTACATACTGTAATTCAAACAAATAATTGAGGGGCTAATCCTGCCTCTCTCTAGCATCAGGCCACAGGTTTTCTTCAACATCACATCTAATGTTTTCTCTTGCCATGCACCTGGGGAAGAACCTTCTGGAGTGCCTTATCCATCCCTGGCAGTCCTCTGGACTCGTGTCCTCACATCCGGCACGCATGGCTTCCAAAAGAGACATTTGGTCATGTGGGTGGTGACCAAACACTTTCCACCTCCAGGCACAGAAAAACTCCTCTATTGGGTTGAGGAAGGGTGAATATGCAGGCAGGTACAAAACCATAAATCTGTGATGTGCTGCAAACCAATCTGTGACAGCTGCAGAGTGGTGAAAAGCAACGTTATCGCAAACTATGACAAAAACTTGGGTATTTCTTACTGGCTCCCCCTGTTCTGCTGGCACTAGCTGAGCATAGAGCTGTTCTAGGAAAGCTATAAGCCTTTCTGTGTTGTATGGGCCAATGAGTGGTGTGTTGAGAAGCAAAACCATCATTGGACATTGCAGCACACATGGTGATATCCCCCCCCTTTGGCCTGGAACCTCCACAGTGGCCCTTTGACCTATAACATTCCTTCCTCTGCGCCGTGTTTTGGCAAGGTTAAATCCAGCTTCATCGATAAATACAAATGAATGTGGTCTTTCCAGTGCTTCCACCTCCATTACTCTCTGAAAAACAGTAAGTGCACAGTTTTACTGTAGAAATGCTAGTGTTTTTTTTTACTGTAAATATTTTGTTTAGCTGTGTATGTAACCTCAGACGTCTTACCTGGACATATTGGTATCTTTGCTCTTTTACCCGTTCACTGTTTCTCTCGAACGGTACAGTGTATAACTGTTTCATTGTAACTTGGTGTTTCTTTAGGACTCAAGCAATAGTTGTTGTGCTGACACAATTAACATTTTCAAATATATCATTATCAGCCAGCACTCTATCTTGAATCTCCCGCAGTTTTATTGCATTGTTGACAACAACCATGTCAACAATAGCATCTGCTTAGCCTTTCAGCTGAAATTGCAATCAGCAGTGTTTGAAAGGCACAAGGCTGAAATCTATTCCGTTTTGAATGTGTGGTTCACAGTATTGACAGCAGTGTGTTAGCATTTGAACAAAGTGCTGTAAATCCACAGTGTTGTGCAGGTTGTGGTTAAAGTCATGGGATAAGTGTGTAGAGTTTTGAAAACTGTGTTCAAGCAATGAAAAACGAACTAGAGTTTGGTCCACATGAACTGCTTCTGTGCAGACTGTAGTTAGAGTTTTGCACATGTGACTCCAGTTGTGTCCACTGTTGTTTAGCAATCGGAAAAAACTGTAACTCGTCTGGTAGGCTCGTGTCACTGGGCAGCTCTCGGCTGTGCTTCCCTTTGTAGTCTGTAATAGTTTGCAAGCCCTGCCACATCCGACAAGCGTCGGAGCCGGTGTAGTATGATTCGATCTTAATCCTGTATTGATGCTTTGCCTTCTCTGATGGTTCATCGGAGGGCATAGCAGGATATCTTGTTAGCTTTCAGGTTAGAGTGCCGCTCCTTGAAAGCAGCAGCTCTACCCTTTAGCTCAGTGCGAATGTTGCCTGTAATCCATGGCTTTTGGTTGGGGTATGTACGTATGGTCACTGTAGGGACGACATCCTCAATGCACTTATTGATAAAGCCAGTAACTGATGTGGTGTACTCCTCAATGCCTTCAGAAGAATCCTGGAACATATTCCAGTCTTTGCTAGCAAAACAGTCCTGTAGTTTAGCATCTGATAACTTTTTTTATAGACCAAGTCACTGGTGCTTCCTGCTCTTATATCAGTCAAGCTCTGTTCTCAAGCTCTTATCCTTTGTTTTTCTGATGTTTTCTCTTTCTACCCCATCTTTCTTGCTCTTTCTTTCCCTTTCCCATCCTGACCCCGTAAAAACATGTCATTGTGGTGGTGGTGGTAGTGGCTCGGGGGAGATGCGTGGACTGTGGACTATTTCCACCACACCACAACAACCTGACAACGCTGTTCTCCACAATCCCACTGGTGTTCCAGACACCAGATGTAGCAGAAGATCAGCAACACCTCCCTAAAACCCTGTCTATTGCTTGTGGATGTTGGAACCAACCAAACAGTGCAGGCTACAGCAAAGTACACTTCACGATGCCAGTTTAAACTTAGCCCTCACTGACATGTCGATTTGGGGTTTTTAGGTCGCCTTTCTATGTTTTTCCGCGGACAGAGGTGTTCCTTGAAAATGTGCATGGGGTAGAATTAATGTGTGCTTAGCTGGTTCTACAGAGCCACATTTAGGTGAAAGGCAAAGGGGGCATCCAGACCGCCGCGCATGTCACCCATGCAGCTGTGGATGGCTAGTGCTAGCTTCTAGCTAGTTAGCAGGCTCGGAGTTGGAGCCCTGGCCGGTAGTACATGCTGGTTTTGGCTGGCCGTGTTGAACTCCATGGCCATTGAGTGAGACTGGGAGAGAGAGAGAGGGTTCCCTGCTGTAATTATAAAGTCACCAGTGATCTCACCAGTATTATCAATACTTAACCTTCCAGTCATTCAGAATGGGATGTTGGCTCTATTGCTGGACCGGAGCGTAAAAGTATTTTAAAGAGTTAAAGAGTTCCTGTTTGAAGATGATTCCGTGGAGGATTAGGTTGATGGGCTGAAACAGATAGAGTTATTAAACCAACAGGCCTCAGTAAAAAAAGCCAGAACATATTTCTAACTTTCTGGATATTGTTTGAAAGACAAATAGATGTTTGACATGTGTCCATTTCGACAGGTGGAGGGTACCTCAATGTCTGGTCTGGATGGCTAACACTGGGTACTGTTAAGCATTAGGGTTCTATTTCCATACCTTCTCTATCCATCTCCGTGTGTGTGTGTCTGTGTGTTATAATAGGCCATGAGAAGAAAAGCACTTGTGTTCAGCATTCAGGGAATGCTATGTGATGTCTGAGAGGCTTTGGCAGGTCATTGGCAAGGCCTACAGGTATAAGTGGTAGTGATGCTGATGGAATGCCTGTCTGCGAGATTCTCTCTCTCTCTCTCTGTGTGTGTGTGTGGGTAGGTGTTTGTGTTTCAATGGGCTTCTCTGTCTTATCTATGTCTGTCTGGGTCATGTATCCTGTAGCCCTGTACTCATTAACCCTGTCTGTGGAGCCAGCCTGCAGTTCATACTGGGCCACTTAAGCAGCCTCTCCAGCCTGCAGCCGCTGCTCTGGGATCAGTGTGTTGGAGAGAGAATGAGATCAGGTTACGCCAGGGATAATCCCGCCAAAGCCCTTTTGTTCTGGCCAAAAGCGCTGGATATTACCCTATCCATAAGTGATTTTTAATTGGTTGTCTCATATGACACACGCGCCCGCCCACTGTTAATTCCGCCCTGTAATTGGCTGAGAGCCTTCTGTGTCTGAGAGCGGCGTATTATGTTCAGATGACAACAATGGTTTAGGTGGCGTGGTGGTCAGCGGTTCAATGGTCAGTGTGTGGAGGATGGTCAGTGTGTGGAGGTGACCAGTACCCTGACTCACTACACTGTCTCTGTCTGTCTGACTGTCTGGCTTTGGGGCTGTTTTCGTCACTGTGGAGGACGGGAGGGAGGTTATTTAATTGTCTCAGACGCGGGTTGTCTGTCTGTCCAGCTCCCTTATTGAAGGCTTGCCTCCCCAGATGACAGTAGATCCCTGGGTTACCATTGTAATCATGGGGTTTTTGATTACCACGGATGGTTGTAATGCTATCTCCTGCTATCTCCATTCACCAGGCCTGGCCAGCACCTGGGACCCTGCCTGCCTCCCTGCCTGCCTGGTGGGCTTGTTGGCTGGCTTCACTGATTCTGCTGTCTGGCTGCCTGGCACCTCCAACACTCACAGAGCTTTACCGTGGTTGATTCAGTGTCTTTCTGTAGATGGCACATTCAAATGTTGATAGTCTAAGATATCCCAGTCCACTGCCTGGACCAGTGGCACTTTTCTTTTTCAAAAATCAAATCAAATCAAATGTATTTATATAGCCCTTCGTACATCAGCTGATATCTCAAAGTGCTGTACAGAAACGCAGCCTAAAACCCCAAACAGCAAGCAATGCAGGTGCAGAAGCACGGTGGCTAGGAAAAACTCCCTAGAAAGGCCAAAACCTAGGAAGAAACCTAGTTTCTTCTTTCCAAAGGCCTCAGGTATGTTACAATATAGTATAGAGCACTTCAGACAGTATGTCTGTGCTCCATGGCTGCATAGCATACAGAAAACAGCACGATGCTGTAATCAGTCAATCATCTGATACCTCCCCTCTCATTTCATAGCAATTCTAAGTTCTCTCTAACATTGACACCTGACCAGACAGACGGTGGCTCACCCCAGGCTCATCCTCCCAGCCCTTCTCAATCCCATCGCAGGCATCTGGTTCAGGGTGTGTGTGTGTGGGGTATGAGCATCAGTTTCTCCTCTTATCTCCTTTAGATAGATGGATGATTTATTTGGGCGAGGCCCAGGCCGTGCCTCAGACAGTGTTTCACTAACAGGCTGGATTGTGTTGAAGCTCTAACATGCGCCATGTGGCCCCTCCTGACCCTGGCTCACAGGTGCTTATGTAGGGAACTTGACATTGGGATCAGCACAATACTTGTCCTTATGAGGTCCTTAGACATGGCATGTCTGGCATTTAACCTCCCTGCCCCCTGTCCCTTTCTTTCTTTCTTTCTTTCTTTCTTTCTTTCTTTCTTTCTTTCTTTCTTTCTTTCTTTCTTTCTTTCTTTCTTTCTTTCTTTCTTTCTGTCTCTCACTCTCTCACTCTGTCTCTCACTCTGTCTCTCTGTCTCTGTCTCTCACTCTGTATGTCTGTCTCTCTCTCTCTCTCTCTCTGTCTCTGTTTCTCTCTCTCTCTCTCTCTCTCTCTCTCTCTCTCTCTCTCTCTCTCTCTCTCTCTCTCACTCACTCACTCACTCTCTCTTCCCTCCCTCTTTCTTTCCCCTTTCCCGTCCTATTTCCCCTCTCTCTCTCTCTCTGTCTCTGTCTCCCTCTCTCTTCCCTCCCTCTTTCTTTCCCCTTCGCCCCCTCTTTCCCCCCTCTCTCTCTCTTCCCCCCTCTTTCCCCCCTCTTTCTTTCCCCTTCCCCCCTCTTCACCCCTCTCTCTCTCGCTGTCCCTTGCATTGTCTGCATAATGTTTTTTTTTTTTACTCCACCGTCTCTCATTCCTAGAAATCTCCACCTGTCATTGCACTGACCTCATTTACACTCACTGTATATAAATGTTTGTTTTTCCTACTGTATTATTGACTGTATGTTTGTTTATTCCATGTGTAACTCTGTGTTGTTGTATGTGTCGAACTGCTGTTGTCGCAGTTGTAAATGAGAACTTGTTCTCAACTAGCCTACCTGGTTAAATAAAGATACAATAAAAAATGCTTTCTGCCCTCTGACCTCGTAAGTAAACAGCCATTGTCAAAGGACTGGACAGCCACATACTGTTTAGGTCTAAATCATCCTCATGCTGGGCCTGGCTTTGTCACAGAGTGGGGATTTTGACAAGGTCACTGGGCTTTGTAGCTCATAATGGCCCACTAGGGGTCTGAGTTTGGGCCTGGGCCTGGGTCTGTGTCTGAGTCTGGGCCTGGGTCTGTGTCTGAGTCTGGGCCTGGGTCTGTGTCTTGGTCTGGGCCTGGGTCTGTGTCTGGGTCTGAGTCTGGGCCTGGGTCTGTGTCTGGACCTGCTACAGAAGATAGCTACATATATAGAAGTCAGGACCCCATATGTGAGTCGATATATTGTAGAGTGCGATGACATTGTTGGGTTTATTAGAGGTACATTTACTTGTATGTCTTATCTGTGAAGTAGAGTATCTGTCTAAATGTGGTATTCTTTTTGATGAACGTTGTGCTTGGAAATGTGTTGTGTTGGTGTTGCAGGTGTTGCTTAGAAAGAAAGGCATCCGGTACAAAGGGAGGAGAAGATGAGGAAGTAGGCCAATTGTCAGTTTGGTGAAGGAAGGATACGATTAGATCTCACCATGGTGTTAGAGGGAGGGCTGGCACCACAGAAACCATAGACATTATGCACAACTTCTTGTTGTAGGTCATTCATTCCTCATGGTTGGTATCCCTCTGTGGACTATAACACAAACTGGATTTCACCTGATGATTAGCAAGAGTTAAAATGATGTAAGGCACATGGGGGCTCATTAACATGGTAAACACACTTCCACACTATTCAATTTCCCTTCTGTGTTGTGTTAGAAGGAGGAGGAGTTGGGGTAGGAAAATAATGGGAGGTTCTGTAAAGGAAAGGGAGGAGAGGTTAGGGTGTGTTGGGGCTTAGAGACCCACAGAGACTGTGTGTGTGTGTGTGTGTGTGTGGTACCCCATCCATACCCCTCTCTAGGGGTCGGTTCTAGTAATGTGGGCTCCCCTCCTCCCCCTCCTCACCCCCCCCTGGGTGACTCTGTGGCCCACAGGGCCCCGCTTCCTGGGCTAACTCTGGAGTTTTACAACTCCTTCTATTACAATCATCATCCAGACACAACCAGTAACAAAGGACTGTGGAGGCAGCTGAGAGAGATGCAGGGTTTAGAGAGAGAGAGAGAGAGAGAGAGAGAGAGAAGTCGGAAGTTTACATACACCTTAGCCAAATACATTTAAACTCTAGTTTTTCACAATTCCTGACATTTAATCCTAGTAAAAATTCCCTGTTTCATTTAAGATCACCACTTTATTTTAAACATGTAAAATGTCAGAATAATAGCAGAGGGAATGATTTATTTTACTTTCATCACATTCCCGGTTGGTCAGAAGTTTACATACAGTAAACTTACAGAGGTCTTGGCGGATTTCTTTTGATTTTCCCATGATGTCAAGCAAAGAGGCACTGTGTTTGAAGGTAGTTCTTGAAATACATTCACAGGTACACCTCCAATTGACTCAAATAATGTCAATTAGCCTATCAGAAGCTTCTAAAGGAATTTTAGAAGCTTTAGAATTTTTTCTAAAGAAGCTTCTGGAATTTTCCAAGCTGTTTAAAGGCACAGTCAACTTAGAATATGTAAACTTCTGACCCACTGGAATTGTGATACAGTGAATTATAAGTTACATAATCTGTCTGTAAAACATTGCTGGAAAATGACTTGTGTCATGCACAAAGCAGGTGTCCTAACCAAATTGCCAAAACTATAGTTTGTTAACAAGAAATGTGTGGAGTGGTTGAAAAATGAGTTTTAATGACTCCAACCTAAGTGTATGTATACTTCTGACTTCAACTGTATATCTATATATATAGACAGAGAGAGGTGGAGGAATGGGGAGAGAGGGATATATAGAGAAGGATGTATTTAGAGATATACAGTGACTTGTGAAAGTTCACACCGCCCTTGGCATTTTTCTTATTTTGTTGCCTTACTACCTGGAATTAAAATAGATTTTTTTGGGGGGGTTGATTTACACAACATGCCTACCACTTTGAAGATGCAAAATATTTTTTATTGTGAGACAAACAAGAAATAAGACAAAAAAAAAATGAAAACTTGAGCGTACATAACTATTCACCCCTCCCCCCAAGTCAATACTTTGTAGAGCCACCTTTTGCAGCAATTACAGCTGCAATTCTCTTGGGGTATGTTTCTATAAGCTTGGCACATCTATACACTGGGATTTTGCCCATTCTTCAAGGCAAAACTGCTCCAGCTCCTTCAAGTTGGATGGTTTCCGCTGGTGTACAACAATCTTTAAGTCATACCACAGATTCTCAATTGGATAGAGGTCTGGGCTTTGACTAGGCCATTCCAAGACATTTGAATGTTTCCCCTTAAACCTATCGAGTGTTGCTTTAGCAGAATGCTTAGGGTCATTGTCCTGCTGGAAGGTAAACCTTTGTCCCAGTCTCAAATCTCTGAAAGACAGAAACAGGTTTCCCTCAAGAATTTCCCTGTATTTAGCACCATCCATTTCCTTCAATTCTGAGCAGTTTCCCTGCCGATGAAAAACATGTCTACAGCATGATGCTGCCACCACCGTGCTTCACTGTGGGGATGGTGTTCTGAGTTCTGTGATGAGAGGTGTTGGGTTTGCGCCAGACATGGCTTTTTCCTTGATGGCCAAAAAGTTACATTTTAGTCTCATCTGACCAGAGTTCCTTCTTCCATATGTTTTGGGAGTCTCCCACATGTCGTTTGGCGAACATCAAACGTGTTTGCTTATTTTTTTCTTTAAGCAATGGCTTTTTTTCTGGACACTCTTCTGTAAAGCCCAGCTCTTTGGAGTGTACAGCTTAAAGTGGTCGTATGGGCAGATACTCCAATCTCCGACGTGGGAATTTGCAGCTCCTTCTGGGTTATCTTTGGTTTCTTTTTTGCATCTCTGATTAATGCCCTCCTTGCCCGGTCCGTGGGTTTTGGTGGGCGGTCCTCTTTTGGCAGGTTTGTTGTGGTATTCTTAAAAAAAATTAACAATGGATTTAATTATGCTCTGTGGGATGTTCAAAGTTTCTGATATTTTTTTATAACCCAACCCTGATCTGTTATTCTCCACAACTTTGTCCCTGACCTGTTTGGAGAGCTCCTTGGTCTTCGCTTGCTTGGTGGTGCCCCTTGCTTAGTGGTGTTGCAGACTCTGGGGCCTTTCAGAACAGGTGTATATATACTGAAATCATGTGACAGATCATGGGACACTTAGATTGCACACAGGTGGACTTTATTGAACTAATTATGTGACTTCTGGAGGTAATTGGTTGCACCAGATCTTATTTAGGGACTTCATAGCAAAGGGGTGAATACATATGCAAGCACCTTCTGTTTATGAATTTTTTTAAACAAGTATTTTTTCCCGTTTCATTTCACCAATTTGGACTATTTTGTGTATGTCCATTACATGAAATCCAAATAAATATAGGAAAATAGGAAAAACTTCAAGGGGGATGAATACTTTTACAAGGCACTGTATAGAGAGAGATGGAGATAGCCAAACAATCCTCCTCTCACAAATAGCTACTCAGAGGTAATCATAGGCACACTTTGATTCAGGACCAAAGAAATGTACTTTAATAGTTTACAAGATGTACTTATTATTTCACTTTTATCTCAACTATGTCAACCATCAAAAATAGTTATTTCTCAGAAATATTTCAGAATTCATCAACATCGACAGTTGATGTAAAAAAATAATAAATACCAGACCATATTTTTGTGGTTGCAGAAACATTTAAAAAAACATACATTCCTTTTTCTGTTTTTCTCCGTCTATCTTTGCAGATGCCTGATTGTATGTCATTGCCACACACAAAACATTTACAAATGGGAACAATGGATGTGGTGGAGACCAAACTGTGTCTCAGAACAGAACAGCTGTGTGAAACAATGGGGCTGTAACAGTAACAGCATGTGATATATAGTCTCCTGACTTCGCCTTTGATTTCACAAGATGCCAGTTCTCCACTTTCAAAGGGAATACTCAAATGGTAATATCAAGATAAATCAAGACAAAGCTGCAACATGACTTTTATATCCACTGTGCCACTTTCATAGGTGCCTGTGCTATGTTGATCTCGACTTGTACTGTACTGTATCCTTATGGGCCCTGAAAAACAGGGGAATAATTGTAATTTTAGTGGTGGTGAGAGGTGGGACAGATGGCTCTCTTTAGACCAATCCTTGGGGAGATGGAGAGAAGAGCAAAGACGTCCAGCTTTTGTCGTCTATCTCAGTGAAGTTCTGCTGTCTTCAATACAGGTTTTATTCTTCTAAATCACACAAACACATCGTCACACACACAGAAGTGCAGGGGGTTTACATCCCTACTCGAGCACACACACACACACACACACACACACACACACACACTGTCATTGCTAAGCCTCTGAGAAGAGGACTCGCAGGAGATGAAAGACACTTGTAGTAGTATAAGGAATTGGAGCGATATAGCAATATATAGCATACTTACCCATGTGACAGAGGCAATACCAGTTCATGCAGTACTTTGGTGAAAATTCAGTCCTGTTTGTAACACAGTCCATTATAGTGTAATCTGATTTAACTCTCGTATATTGTGACCTATTATAAAAATAATAGTATAAAGAACATGGCGGTAAATGGCATCTGGGGATGCTGTCAGTCCCCATCTTCCCAGGAAGTCCACTCTCTCCCTCACACTGTCACAGACCTCTGGGGGCAAAAACCAGGGGACAGGTGGGGAGGGAGTGGCGGTAACCAGGAGGACACTTGTCAGACCAGACCTGTGTTTGAATAAAATAAAGGGGTGGGGGGGTTACAGAGAGAGACAGAGAGTGTATGTCCAGGCCAGTGTGTGTAATTGTGCCTAAACAAGTGTGTGTGTGTGTGTGTGTGTGTAGGTGTGTGTGTGTGTGGTGTGTGTGTGTGTGGTGTGTGTGTGTGTGTGTGTGTGTGTATAGGTGTAATCATGTGCAAGTGTGTGTGTGTGTGTGTTAAAGAGACTGCTGCTGATGTAGATGGGATGTGACAGTTCTTCCTGGGATTCTGGGATTAATTGGGATCAGGTCACCTCTTCACTGTCTGGACAGTAATGCTATGCAGTCTCATATGGCTATTTACATAGCCAGCCTCCCTGGGCTCCTCACTCACACACAGGCACACACGAACGCATGCACACACACACATAAACACACACACACACTACACAACGTGCCTAGCTAGAGACGATGTGTTGTCATTATTTTTAGCCGAGCTAGCAGCAGAAGTTGTTGTACTAGCAGCAGTCGAGCTTGTTGGTTCCCATGTTATATTCAGATATACTTTTTTAGTAGTCACTTTTTTTATATATATTTCCTTGCTCGGGAACAAATATGTGTACTTGACAAGAGCCTCCCTACTAAGAAAGTGGTTGTCGATGCTGAAGTAACTATGTTACCTTTTGCAAACTCTGTCTGAAAGCGGCAGCCCCCTTCAGAAGAGCGGATAGATGGGAGAGAGACAATGAATGTGCAGGTACTAAGAAGACACACTGTACTGAATAATTTATGTCTCAGCAAAATAAAGACAGCGTCTTGAAGTCCTGAGCAAAGTAGAAGATGTAGACTGTGGTGACATATGAAGAGACAATAAAGACAGGAACAGTGGAGGGAAGGGGAGAAGCTGTGAGCCTGAGTTAAGAGATTGTTTTGGTTTCACTGCCAGCTGCCTTCTTTCTGAAAGTTGTATTACTTTGACTTGTTTACCACTAGGCCTCTCCCCACTCTCTGCTCCTTCACGACCGTCACACTCGGGAAGCTATAGTAACCAGGTGAATCCTGTGTAGACACACTAGAGGAAGAGAAACAGCCAGTGGCCTCTTTGATTCCAGCCTTGTGGTTCTCTGAGATTAGCTATTCTCTCTATAGATACAAGTACAAACCCACTGTCAGGTAGAGCAACCTGAAGAATGGAAAAAAGGATCCTGTCCCTATTCTAATTGAGATGGAAGTTTGGTGGTAGATGGAAGGCCGTGTTGCCCAACAGAGTCCTTTGTCCTTTGAAGAGTGTCTCTGGTGGTGAACGGGAAACGTTGTAGTGTCGTCGTTGTGTGGTAGACGGGATACTCTGTCCGTCCTTTCCTAGCCCATGTTTACAGCGGCCGCTGCTAACTTAACGGCTAGGAGGTATCACTTCTGTAGCAAATAAGAGTTCAAAGTTCATACCATTCACAACCAAAGCTCACGCTGAGGTTGGCTTCATTCTGTAGTTATTATCTGAATCCTTCTGACATCGGACTGTCATCCCAATGTACCCAGAGCAGAAGGTTACATTTTAGTCAAGGGCTTATATAGTGGAGGGAGAAGGGTGTGTTTTATAGTTTATAACCCATGTCTCTTCACAGGGACGGGCCACTGATTGAGCAGAGCCCTAACCTTATGAAAACCCAAATCTCTCATTTGGAAGCTAAAATTACATTTAATCTTTTCACAAATAATTTTATATTTAAACATTTAAATTGCACTACAATTCCATGTGAATCTGATAACTAGAATGTGTAGACTTTCCCAGATACAGTTTATGTCGTCCTGTCATCAGTCATAATGTCTCAGATGACAACCGAACTGACATCATATTCATTAAGTACCAACGCATATTTTCAACTGGTTCTATTACCGAAATATGGTTCCTTTCCCTCCACTTGTTTGATGTTCCCAGACTCTCTATGTTTAACAAAGGCTATTCAAGAGTCCCTCTGTAGAGTCAAAGAGAGAGGGAAGGGAGAAAGGTAGTTGACTTGTGTGTGACTTGGAGTGACTTGTGTATTGTGTTGTTTGAGTTAACACGTGATTATAGCTTGCAGACTTGTTTACGTGTTGCTGTGCGTTTTGTTGCCAACCTTACAAAGCTAAGTAGTAACATTAATTAACCTCTTGAAGCTAGGGGGCACTATTTTTACGTTTGTAAAAATAATGTTCCCAAAGTAAACGGCCTATTTCTCGGGACCAGATGCTCGGATATGCATATAAATGACAGATCAGGATAGAAAACACTCTAAAATTTCCAAAACTGTAAAAAATATTGTCTGTGAGTATAACAAAACTGATATTGCAGGCGAAAACCTGAGGAAAATCCAATCAGGAAGTGCCTCTTATTTTGAAACCCTTCTGTTCCTATGCATGCCTATCCTCCATTTAAAGGGATATCAACCAGATTCCTTTTTCTAGGGCTTCCCTAAGCTGTCTACAGTCTTTAGACAGAGTTTCAGGCTTTTATTTTAAAAAATGAGCGTGAAAGATCACATTGTGTAAGTGGATTGGTGGGGGCTCTCAGAGTGAGTTTTGCGCTACAGAGTAAAGCGGCCATTGTTCCACCCGGTGTTACTGAAAAACCTACACACTCAGTTGATGTATTTTCAAATATATATTTTAAAAACAACCTGAGGATATAAAAAATAAAAATATAAAAAACCTTTGACATGTTTCTTTGGACATTATGGAGACTATTTGGAATTTCCGTCTGCATTGTTGAGGTATTTTGGGTATAAAAATAATCTTTATGGAACAAAAGGAACATTTGTTGTGTAACTGGGAGTCTCGTGAGTGAAAACATCCGAAGATCGTCAAAGGTAAACGGTTAATTTGATTGCTTTTCTGATTTTCGTGACCAAGCTTCCTAGTGCTAAGTGTACATAATGCTATGCTAGGCTATCAATAAACTTACACAAACGCTTGGATTGCTTTGACTGTAAAGCATAATTTCAAAATCTGAGACGACAGGTGGATTAACAAAAGGCTAAACTGTGTTTTGCAATATTGCACTTGGGATTTCATGAATATTAATATTTTTTAGTAATATTATTTGACTGTGGCGCTATGCTATTCAGCGGTTGCTGACGAAAATGATTCCGCGACAGCGATGGGTAGCGTCAAGAAGTTAACATGATGCCTTCTAATTGCAGTCGCTGTACTCATAATATACAGGAGAATGATCACCTTACGGCGAGGATAGTTGTGCTGCAAGCCCAGCTTCAGACGTAAGCGTTAGGCAAGGGTAATTTCAGTGTAGGAAAGGATGAAACAGCATCTGTGCCACCAGTAAGTACAAATAGTAACATTAGTACATATCCCCTCGCACAGTCCCCTCAGCCGGATAACTTTCTCATGGCTTCTGGAGGGAAATGCTGTAGTAATGCTCAACCGGTGTCACTCATTCAGCCGACAGAAACTTTCAACCGGTTTTCCCCATTAAGCAGCGAGTCGGAGTCTGAGGCTGAGCCTTCTCTTGTCTCTACTCCTCCCGTTACGGGGTCTGAGATGCCGAAGCTTCCCACCATTAGCTCTGATAAATTGAAAACCCTAGTCATTGGCGACTCCATTACCCGCAGTATTAGACTTAAAACGAATCATCCAGTGATCATACATTGTTTACCAGGGGGCAGGGCTACCGACGTTGAGGCTAATCTGAAGATGGTGCTGGCTAAAGCTAAAATTGGCGAGTGTAGAGAGTATAGAGATATTGTTATCCACGTCGGCACCAATGATGTTAGGATGAAACAGTCAGAGGTCACCAAGCGCAACATAGCTTCAGCGTGTAAATCAGCTAGAAAGATGTGTCGGCATCAACTAATTGCCTCTGGCCCCCTCCCAGTTAGGGGGGAGTGATGAGCTCTACAGCAGTCTCACAACTCAATCGCTGGTTAAATCTGTTTTCTGCCCCTCCCAAAGAAAGAATTTGTAGATAATTGGCACTCTTTCTGGGACTCACCCACAAACAGGACCAAGCCTGGCCTGCTGAGGAGTGACAGACTCCATCCTAGCTGGAGGGGTGCTCTCATCTTATCTACCAGCATAGACAGGGCTCTAACTCCTCTAGCTCCACAATGAAATAGGGTGCAGGCCAGGCAGTCAGGCTGTTAGCCAGCCTGCCAGCTTAGTGGAGTCTGCCACTAGCACAGTCAGTGTAGTCAGCTCAGCTCACCATGTCTGTGCCTCGACCTAGGTTGGGCAAAACTAAACATGGCGGTGTTTGCCTTAGCAATCTCACTAGGATAAAGACCTCCTCCATTCCTGCCATTATTGAAAGAGATCGTGATACCTCACATCTCAAAATAGGGCTACTTATTGTTAGATCCCTCACTTCAAAGGCAGTTATAGTCAATTAACTAATCACTGATCATAATCTTGATGTGATTGGCCTGACTGAAACATGGCTTAAGCCTTATGAATTTACTGTGTTAAATGAGGCCTCACCTCCTGGTTACACTAGTGACCATATTCCCCGTGCATCCCGCAAAGGCGGAGGTGTTGCTAACATTTACGATAGCAAATTTCCATTTACAAAAAAAAAAAAAATGATCCTGGACTATCGGACCACCATTTTATTACATTTGCAATCGCAACAAATAATCTGCTCAGACCCCAACCAAGGAGCATCAAAAGTCGTGCTATAAATTCTGAGACAACCCAAATATTCCTTGATGACCTTCCAGCCTCCCTCTGCCTACCCAAGGACGTCAGAGGACAAAAATCAGTTAACCACCTAACTGAGGAACTCAATTTAACCTTGCGCAATACCCTAGATGCAGTTGCACCCCTAAAAACTAAAAACATTTGTCATAAGAAACTAGCTCCCTGGTATACAGAAAATACCCGAGCTCTGAAGCAAGCTTCCAGAAAATTGGAACGGAAATGGCGCCACACCAGACTGGAAGTCTTCAGACTAGCTTGGAAAGACAGTACCGTGCAGTATCGAAGAGCCATCACTGCTGCTTGATCATCCTATTTTTCCAACTTAATTGAGGAAAATAAGAACAATCCGAGAAAAAAAAAATGATACTGTCGCAAAGCTAACTAAAAAGCAGCGTTCCGCAAGAGAGGATGGCTTTCACTTCAGCAGTAATAAATTCATGAACTTCTTTGAGGAAAAGATCATGATCATTAAAAAGTAAATGAAGGACTCCTCTTTTAATCTGCGTATTCCTCCAAAGCTCAGTTGTCCTGAGTCTGCACAACTCTGCCAGGAAGCTAGGATCAAGAGAGACACTCAATTGTTTTAGTACTATATCTCTAGACACAATGATGAAAATAATCATGGCCTCTAAACCTTCAAGCTGCATACTGGACCCTATTCCAACTAAACTACTGAAAGAGCTGCTTCATGTGCTTGGCCTTCCTATGTTGAACATAATAAACGGCTCTCTATCCACCGGATGTGTACCAAACTCACTAAAAGTGGCAGTAATAAATCCTCTCTTGAAAAAGCCAAACCTTGACCCAGAAAATATTTTAAAAACTATCTGCCTATATTGAATCTCCCATTCCACTCAAACATTTTAGAAAAATCTGTTGCGCAGCAACTCACTGCCTTCCCGAAGACAAACAATGTATACAAAATGCTTCAGTCTGGTTTTAGTCCCCATCATAGCACTGAAACTGCACGTGTGAAGGTGGTAAATTACCTTTTAATGGCGAGGCTCTGCATCTGTTCTCGTGCTCTTAGACCTTAGTGCTGTTTTTGACACCATCGATCACCACATGCTTTTGGAGAGATTGGAAACCCAAATTGGTCTACACGGACAAGTTCTGGCCTGGTTTAGATCTTATCTGTCGGAAAGATTTTGTCTCTGAATGGTTTGTCCTCTGACAAATCAACTGTAAATTTCGGTGTTCCTCAAGGTTCTGTTTTAGGACCACTATTGTTTTCACAATATATTTGACCTCTTGGTGATGTCATTCGAAAATATAATGTTAACTTTCACTGCTATGCGGATGAGGGTCAGTTTGTTATATCTGGAGTACTTCTCCTGTCTTATCCAGTGTCCTGTGTGAATTTAAGTATACTCTCTCTAATTCTCTCTTTCTCTCTTTCTTTCTCTCTCTCGGAGGACCTGAGCCCTAGGACCATGCCTCAGGACTACTTGGCATGATGACTCCTTGCTGTCCCCAGTCCACCTGGCCATGCTGCTGCTCCAGTTTCAACTGTTCTGTCTGCGGCTATGGAACCCTGACCAGTTCACCGGACGTGCTACCTGTCCCAGACCTGCTATTTTTAACTCTCTAGAGACAGCAGGAGCGATAGAGATACTCTCAATGATCGGCTATGAAAAGCCATCTGGCATTATTCCTGAGGTGCTGACTTGCTGCACCCTCGACAACTACTGTGATTATTATTATTTGACCATGCTGGTCATTTATGAACATTTGAACATCCTGGCCATGTTCTGTTATAATCTCCACCCGGCACAGCCATTAGAGGACTGGCCACCCCTCATAGCCTGGTTCCGCTCTAGGTTTCTTCCTTGGTTTTGGCCTTTCTAGGGAGTTTTTCCTAGCCACTGAGCTTCTACACCTGCATTGCTTGCTGTTTGGGGCTTTAGGCTGGGCTTCTGTACAGCACTTTGAGATATCAGCTGATGTAAGAAGGGCTATATAAATACATTTGATTTGATTTGGTTTGATATTTATGGGGGAGGGGGGTCATAAACCTTACCCACAGGCCAACGTCATGACAGTGGCTTGGCTTGGATTAGGTTGGGTGGTTGGTTGGTTTGATGCTTGGTTGGTGGCTTGGCTTGGATTAGGTTGGGTGGTTGGTTGGTTTGTGGGGTGGTTGGTTGGCAATAGGCCTGACCCAATTTAGTCGACTGATCAATTATTTGGGGGTGGGGTCATAAACCTTTCCCACAGGTCAACGTCATGACCTATAACCGGCAACAGGTGCGTAACGGCTGTGAAGGCCAGCAGCAGCGGGCAGCGGGAGGAGGAGGGTGGGGAACAGGTTTTTTTCTTCTGGTTAGGCTATATTTATCTCTGGCTCCCTCTTTAGTCATTTATGTGTCTTCATTTTTAATCGCAGTGCCTAAAGCATCAGACAAGCACAGTAGACAACTTATAGTTGATTTTATTCAAACATAGGGTGTGTCTATATATGGAAAAATACTTGTTTAAGCATTTTGACAAATCAAACAGATGACTCTTTGTCGACCAAGGTTTTTTTGTCGGGGACAGCTCTAGTTGGGAAGCTGGTGGTTGGTTGGTTGGTAGTAGCCTTGGTGACACTGGAGAGAAATGCTACATCTACGCTCCCTAATCAAGGTGTATTGGTACCTGGATTGGTTGGTGATTGGCTTCCCTCCCTAATCAAGGTGTATTGGTAACTGCATTGGTTGGGGATTGGCTTCCCTCCCTAATCAAGGTGTATTGGTAACTGAATTGGTTGGGGATTGGCTTCCCTCCCTAATCAAGGTGTATTGGTAACTGGATTGGTTGGTGATTGGCTTCCATCCCTAATCAAGGTGTATTGGTAACTGGATTGGTTGGGAAATGGCTTCCCTCCCTAATCAATGTGTATTGGTAACTGGATTGGTTAAGGATTGGCTTCCCTCCCTAATCAAGGTGTATTGGTAACTGGATTGGTTGGTGGTTGGATTCCCTCCCTAATAAAGCAGGATTGGTAACTGGATTGGTTGGGGATTGGCTCCCTAATCTAGGTGTATTGGTAGCTGGATTGGTCGGTGATTGGCTTCCCTCCCTAGTAAAGGAGGATTGGTAGCTGGATTGGTCAGTGATTGGCTTCCCTCCCTAATAAAGGAGGATTGGTAGCTGGATTGGTTGGTGATTGGCTTCCCTCCCTAATAAAGGAGGATTGGTAGCTGGATTGGTTGGTGATTGGCTTCCCTCCCTAATAAAGGAGGATTGGTAGCTGGATTGGTTGGTGATTGGCAGGCTAGGTGGGTGTGCCTGCATGGTTTCTGGAGGAGGGTGGGCACCCGGTGGGTACGCAGACAGACACCCAGACACCCAGACGGCCAGTGGAGAGCTCCTGTCCTGCCAGTCTGCCCCCATTATACCTCCGGAGCACTGATGACACCTGACGATAGCAGCCTACTGGGGTCCTCGTCTGGAGTAATGCAGCTGCCCGCACGACGCCAGTCATTTCCACCGCCACTTTCATCCCTGTGCTCACTTCAAAAGTGACATCTGTCATCCCTAAGAAGCTTAGAGACGTCATGTTCCTGCCATCAGACGCTTTGATGGTGATTTGGCCCCGGGCATTTGTCATACATAACTTACCAAGAGAGAACAATGGAGGAATCAGACTTAGGTTTTAAAAGTAGTGTTGTGAAGTACAGGCAAGATGAAGTAAAATCCCCCCACTATCGCTAGAGAGATAGGGAATCAAAGTGTAGCAGTGAGCTGGTGGAAGTGTGTATCACACGTCTTGTCAGCTTTCTTCTTGTTCGCCTCATGACTGCATCTGCCTTGTCTGCACCACAACGGAGCAGCATCTGCTGATGATGTCTGAATGATTGGTTTAGCCTTGTTGTGTTGTTTTGTTGCCACACACCATTTGAAAGAGCTACAAACAGTGTGATTTGGTGTAAACTCACCCAATGTGTCTTGATATTGTGTAATGAAGGGAGGAGAAGAAGAAACAGCTCATCATAGTTCACAAGGCCGTCAGAGGAGTCAGACTTATCATAGGGAATGTGTGAAGTGTGTGTGTCTGTGTATGAGAGTTTGTTGAATGTTTGTGCCAGTGTTTGTGGAATGTGTAGTGCATGTGTGTGTGCTTGTGGCTGTTGCTGTGACTGAGTTCATGACTCGGACTAGGATCAGATGCTATATAACTGTCAAATGGTCATGTCTCTAACTGAGTTTGCAGGCGTCACATTTGATTGTATCTTTGGATATATATTTAGCTATGGCCATTTCATTTCCTTTCATTTCTCTCTCTCTCTCTCTCTCTCTCTCCCTCTCTGGGTTAACCCAGAGTTCATCCATCCCTCTTTCTCACCTCTCTGTGACTGACAAGTCTGTCTTCCAGATGGCTGCCAGATTGCCGGCTCCCTGTCACTTCATATTAAGACCCGTTTGATTAATGCATCATTTAAGGCCCTGTTAAGTTCCTCTCCATAAATATATGTGTATCCAATTAGAACTGTTAAGCTAGGTGACATCACTGCCTAACTATTTGTTTTTCCTTCCCACAGTCAGTTTTCTACTTATAGCCTGGGCTAGCAGGCTAGGCTAACCCGGGCATAACATCTCCCTAACCCCACCTCTCTAACCCTGCCTCTCTAACCCTGCCTCTTCAACCCCGCCTCTCCAACCCCGCCTCTCCAACCCCACCTCTCTAACCCCGCCTCTCTAAGCCCACCTCTCTAACCCCGCCTCTCTCCATCCTACTCTCCGGTTGTTGAAATAAACTGTCAGTGGAACCAACAGGGGTGGAAGAAGGCTGATTAAGCTTGTTTACCACTGATGCTGGGTTTTGGATACACATACTCACACATGTACACAAACACACAAATGCGCAGACACACAAATGTTTGTGTTCTCGGCAACTGCCGGTGATGAGGCTGAGCTGCAGACAAACAGAACTTTGACATGGGTTCGGACCGCAAGCCAGAGACACTCGTAGGATTTGTTTTATTTGCGTCACCAAATGATCCTGGTTGTTTAATTCCAACATTAACACATCTACCCCAACAACATCAACTGAGGGAGGAAGTGGTTTAAGATACTGTACTGTTCTATTCTTACCACCTAAATACAACTACTGTGTCATGTCTGAAACAAGTGGATACCAAAGTATCTAAGAGTCTAAATTGGATGCCACTGGATCTCCATTGGGTCTTCCATATTCAATCCCTTCTGATCACAGAATGATTCATGTAGTACACATACTAGGTCCTGTGTGTGCTACTGACCACAACCAAGCACATTTTGAAGCATACTTCAACAAACTCTTGCAATAAAACATAACACTCTTTGTCAGAGCACAATGTCCTCCTGGCTGCATATGTATTTTTGTACTTTAGTCAGTGTGAGTATGTCTCCCTGAGGCAGGGCTGTATTGTAGAAGTGTAGCCTCAGTGTTCAGTGTTCTCCTCCTAACTCACACAGGCCTTCTATAATTCATCAGCTCCATCACTGTGTGGTGGCTCAGGGGGACTGGATGCTAGAGGTACCTGGGGTACAGGACCATCACCCCTGGTACACACACATACTCCTGCTCTGGTGAACGACACAGTATGAAGCAGAGATTGGGCTTATGTTGCAGGTTTCAGTTCATCTAGGTAGAGGAGTATGGTGAGTTCCAGACGTTAGAGTTCCGGAAAGCCAAACAGTACATTATGTCCTGAGGCTGACCAGACTGAGGCTTTAGGAGAGGCCAGAACAGCCCTGAGGTAAAGGCCAACACACACTGCCTCGACAACTAAACACACACTGTAAATACACACACACATTCAGACTTTCAGACATACCATTCACTCATTCACATTGTTGAACGTCGTTATTCTTTACGGTTCACGTTATGAATACAGAAATCTGATTAATGCCAATTGTCAACTACCTTCGTGGTGAGGGAACGCATGAGGTAATGCGTTGAAAATACTTATTTTCTCCTTATACAGAGGATACAGTAAACTAATTCAGTAGTTGTGTATAATGTACTGTACCTACTAAGTTCCATTAATATTCAGTAACATAATCATCATAAGAGAAATTACATGGATACAAAACTAATATTGAAATTAAGCCTATGTGGAAATATCATCACTACTTAAAACACTGTATGAGAATTTATACACACTCAAACTGACAGCTTTCCCATCAAATTATGCACTCAAGCCACATTGGGTAGCTGAATGTAAATGTCACTCTCCAAATAATAACTAATCAAGTTCAGTGGGAGTACACAGGAAAGCAGGAGTCCACTTCCAACCCAGCCAGCCAGCAGAGTGATGAAAGCCTCTGCCTCACCTGCACTAGCAGCTACTTTAATATGGAGGCATGAGCACCCACAGATCTATCTGTCAAAAATAACTGTCATATCTGAGTCCAGAGAGAGAGGAAGAACAGGGAGAGGGAGAGAGAGGGGGAGAGGGGGAGATGGAGATAGAGGAGAAGAAGAAAGGGATTGAGAGGAGAGGGAGAAAGAGGTAGAAGAAGGGAGAGAGAGAGAGAGAAGGGAAGAGTGAGAGAAGTGAGGATAAAGAGAGAGGGGGAGAGGGAAATAATCAAGAGAGAGATCTCCAGACTCATTTGTACGTATCCCTCAGTGTGTGTACTCTAGCTTCATTATAACAGTGGTTGAGGCTCTGATCTGTCAGCGTGTCTCTACCAACTGTCACTGAGATGGGGCTGCAGATTTCACCCAATCACAACTGTTGTCAGTTTCCTCTGTGCGCACACACACACAGATGAAGAGGAGAGTGATAGGGCTATGGCTGGCTGTGTGAAATCCTAACTCCACATACAGTACATATGATAATGTATGAAACATAGTATGATGAAGGAGAGAAGCCAGCTGACATAGACCTAATCCTACTGTGTGTCTGATGCTGTATGGTCCCTGTATGGAGAGTTCATACTCCGCTGCCTACAGCACATGTAAGCCAAAGTGTTGTAGGTGCATCTAGGCCCTCTTATCAGAGCCATTGCAGGCCAGAGTACGACAACAGAACATCCACTATGATAATGTATGAAACATACTGTAATCAAAGAAAGAAACAGATGAACCCTGTGTGGATGAGTAGACACGTGCCTACACAGTGGTGCATAAGCAGAAGTATTGGAGGTGCATCTCGCTCCTCTATCTTCTGACAAGTTTACACTGATTGTTTCATGTATCTGGGCCTGTACCCCTGACGCCTGCATTCCCTTTGAACCTGGCCTTTTGTGCTGTGGAGTAGCCTTTTGTTCTAGATAAAACAGACTATGTATGGTCAGACTCTGACTACATGTCCTGCCAAATGTCAGCTCCGCAGAGCATGAAGAAACCCAGAAACACACACTGACTCTGGACTGCTGGACTGCTGGACTCTGGACTCTGGACTCTGGACACCCTGCTACTGACAGGGTGTTTTCTCTGTATAACCTACTGTTTCCTTAGCCTGTTGTATTATCTAAGTGCAAACTCAATTACGAGAGAGACAACAGAATTAATGTTTCAAGACGGTTCTAACATGATGCCTGACCTCTTTTGGAAACAACATCTAAAGGCAGTTGTTTTCCTTTCAGAAATATCAGTGGTTTTATTGTGATGGTTGAAACTTTTGGGTGGAACAGAAAGTGAGCTTCTAGTTTTTTCACATGCCTTGTTTTGAGGTTTTTATAAGCAAGAATAGAGAGACTTAGGAATTGGTAGATATCCCACACTGTAACCATGGAGATATAGTGATTGTGGTGTAGGTTGGAGAGGAGAAGCAGAGAGGGGCTCTGTGTGGAAGCGTCAGGCCCTTGGGAGGCCTTTCTTTGACACAGAGCTCTTCACATAGTGCTCTACACACACAGCTCTACACACAGGACTCATCTCAGCCACCTGCTTCCAACCCATCCTCCCTACCCAAACTGAACCTGGGTCTGTGCCTTGGCCTCCTCTCAGAGACAAGCTCTAGTCTCAGATCTCCATACAGAGCAGTAGTGTGATACACACACACACACACCCACGCACACCATCTCCACATCTCTGTCTCCTCTATCCTTTCTCCTAACCTTCAAAGTCAGCAGGCAGCAGGTAGCAGAGCCTCAGTGAGGTAGGTACTGTAGGACAGACAGACAGACAGACAGACAGACAGACAGACAGCAGTGTCAGCACAATCCTGTCTCTCATCTCTCACTGGCTCACACACAATTAAATACATCATGTCTGCTCCCCTCTCCTGTTTCCTTATCAAGTATACACTGGTATACCTGCATATCAAGTATACACTGGTATACCTGAATATCAAGCATACACTGGTATACCTGAATATCAAGTATACACTGGTATACCTGAATATCAAGCATACACTGGTATACCTGAATATCAAGTATACACTGGTATACCTGAATATCAAGTCTATGTGGCATACCTGAATATCAAGTATACACTGGTATACCTGAATATCAAGTATACACTGGTATACCTGAATATCAAGTCTATGTGGCATACCTGAATATCAAGTATACATGGTATACCTGAATATCAAGTCTACATGGTATACCTGAATATCAAGTCTATGTGGCATACCTGAATATCAAGTATACACTGGTATACCTGCATATCAAGTATACACTGGTATACCTGAATATCAAGCATACACTGGTATACCTGAATATCAAGTCTATGTGGCATACCTGAATATCAAGTATACACTGGTATACCTGCATATCAAGTATACACTGGTATACCTGAATATCAAGCATACACTGGTATACCTGAATATCAAGTATACACTGGTATACCTGAATATCAAGTCTATGTGGCATACCTGAATATCAAGTATACACTGGTATACCTGAATATCAAGTATACACTGGTATACCTGAATATCAAGTCTATGTGGCATACCTGAATATCAAGTATACATGGTATACCTGAATATCAAGTCTACATGGTATACCTGAATATCAAGTCTACATGGTATACCTGGATATCAATTCTATGTGGTATACCTGACTATCAAGTATACACTGGTATACCTGAATATCAAGTCAGCCTGGTATATCTGAATATCAAGTATACACTGGTA
Organism: Oncorhynchus mykiss; assembly: GCF_013265735.2. NCBI lineage: Eukaryota > Metazoa > Chordata > Actinopteri > Salmoniformes > Salmonidae > Oncorhynchus > Oncorhynchus mykiss. The sequence goes on along the minus strand of NC_048570.1, from coordinate 77,569,124 downwards.
TACCTGAATATCAAGTATACATGGTATACCTGAATATCAAGTCTACATGGTATACCTGAATATCACGTCTATATGGTATACCTGAATATCACGTCTACATGGTATACCTGAATATCAAGTCTACATTGTATACCTGAATATCAAGTCTACATGGTATACATGGATATCAAGTATACATGGTATACCTGAATATCAAGTCTACATGGTATACCTGGATATCAAGTCTACATGGTATACCTGGATATCAAGTCTACATGGTATACCTGAATATCAAGTCTACATGGTATACCTGGATATCAAGTCTACATGGTATACCTGAATATCAAGTCTACATGGAATACCTGGATATCAAGTCTACATGGTATACCTGGATATCAAGTCTACATGGTATACCTGAATATCAAGTCTACATGGTATACCTGAATATCAAGTCTACATGGTATACCTGGATATCAAGTCTACATGGTATACCTGAATATCAAGTCTACATGGTATACCTGAATTTCAAGTCTACATGGTATACCTGAATATCAAGTCTACATGGTATACCTGAATATCAAGTCTACATGGTATACCTGAATATCAAGTCTACATGGTATACCTGAATATCAAGTCTACATGGTATACCTGGATATCAAGTCTACATGGTATACCTGGATATCAAGTCTACATGGTATACCTGGATATCAAGTCTACATGGTATACCTGGATATCAAGTCTACATGGTATACCTGGATATCAAGTATACATGGTATGTTTTCCAAACTTTACCTGTACATGGGTCTATTGGGTCTGTACACCAGGGTCTATTTTATCAGATATTCACATTCAATATTTTATGTTTATTTTACTGTGTGATTGTTTTCTATGACCTGTTCTGGTTTGGTAGTATTTTGGTAGTTTTTGGTATAATGTAATAGTACATAGAATTATATAAAAATCAAAAACATTCTTGATTTTCTTATTTTTTCCCTCTTTTTTTTTAAGGAATGGGAATAGCTTTCATCCCAAATTGATGGTGTGCATAGAAAAATTACATTAGCATCCTAATATCAGACTCATGCTTAATATCTCAGGGGTTGTGATGAAGTGAATTTTGACTGATGGTTCCTGATAGTGGCAACACGTGTCCCTCTTACCCGGCTGGCGCTCCTCACCCGCTACTCTACAGATGTGTCGCTTGATGT